>NC_138768.1:391452838-391572838 GCF_965119305.1 Pelophylax lessonae
TGCTGGATCATGGGACAGTTGAGTGCGTGTTTATTAAAAGTCAGCAGCTACACTTTTTGTAGCTGCTGACTTTTAATAAACACAGAATTGGCTGGAACACTGCTTTAAAGAGGTTGTAAACTCATAAAAAAAAAAAAAAAAAAAAAAAAAAACGCTGTAAGACAAAGGCATAATGAGCTAGTATGCATCGCATACTAGCTCATTATGTAATACTCACCTTAGACTGAAGCTGTTCCAGCAGCGCCCGCACACCGCTGTCATTTTCCCCGGAATTTCTTTTAGATTTGCGGGCTCCAGTGCTGTGATTGGCCTGGAGCCGCGATGACGTCATTCCTGCTGTTCACGGCACAGGGCTCTGAAAGAATGGTACCAGTGGCTGTTCCTTCAGAGCGCATGCGCCAGTGACATCACTGGCTGCATGTTATGTAAATATCTCCTAAACGGTACATGTTTAGGAGATATATACACTTCCTATAGGTAAGCCTTATTATAAGCTTACCTAAAAGGTAAATGTTTGCAGAGGAAATTTACTTCCTCTTTAATGACTGACTAAGCCTTTTTCTGACACGTGTTGCTTACAAGTTCAAACCAGTATTTTTTGCTAGAAAATTACTCAGAACCCCCCAAACAATATATATATATATATATATATATATATATATATATATATATATATATATATATATATATATATATATATATATATTTTTTTTTTTTTTTTTTTGCAGAGACCCTAGATAATAAAAAAAAGGTGGTTATTGCAATATTTTATGTCACACTGTATTTGCAAAGTGGTCTTTCAAATGCAATTTTTTGGGAAAAAAATACACTTCAATTGAAATACAAAAAAACTAAACAGTAAAGTTAGCCCAATTTTTTTGTATAATGTGAAGTGATATATGATGTTAAGCCAAGAATGGTGATCTTTATTCTAAGCAGGGAAAATAAAAAAAAAAGTGATTCTCATTTTATCCAGCATCGTGCAGTTCTACTGTAAAAATGAAACAATTTTCTGTTTTCACTGGGTGACAACACTGGAGCAAATTTACAAGCCAGAACATTGTCATAAAATGCCTGAAACAAGGACCTTCCTGGCAGCTTTATCAAATATTCCTTTGATGATAGCTGCAGATATAAAAATACTGAAAACACTGTTTCAATTTATATTAACAGGTTAGGCATCAATGAAATGTTGGTGATTGGGGATTATATATCCTTTAAAAAGGTTTTATTGTATACTAAAGAGACATGAGTTCCCTACATGTCATGTTATGTGACGGTAGGAAAAGACAGGGGATGGTTACTATCAGCAGAAAGGTGTCCCCCCATCCAGAAACAGAGCAGATCCATAGTACACATTGCCGCTCACAACACCCATAGCTGGAGCTGCAGGAAGTCCAGCACTTCAATGCTGCCAGTAATGAGAGCCCCCTCTCCCCACCGCAGGCACAAGACATGCCTTTTCTACTCACAATGGACCGGTCTACACAGAAACTCACCGTATAAAACAGCGACCCACGGTCACACAGTGCTGTCAGAGTGTGTACAATCACCGGTGTTCACTTCCCCATTGTTATCCACCCACTGCTTCCTGTTCCTGCTATACACACACGCCCCTCCCCGCCCCACACCACACAAAGTCAACACACATCACCAGGCGTCCTCTACTACACACAGGAGGGACACTTCCTCTTCCTGCCGGCCCGGCCAATAGGAGCCCTGTCTCTGCTTTCCCTTAGATGACGTCATGAACTGGCTTCCTTCACAAGCATAGCGCGCTCACTATAGCAACACGCTGTGTTGTGCTGCTACTGCAATAATTATTCCACGCTTCCTTATTATGGCTCCTTTTCTACATATTAAATACAAGTGTGGCTTCACAGTGGCATGTCAAATCATAGGGCATGTTTACATCAGTGCCTTGATAGAACGCACTCGTTAAATCGGTAGTATACTGCTTTTTTTGACTTTTAACTACAGGTAAGCCTATAATAAGGCTTACCTGTAGGTACAATTAATATCTCCTAAACCGGCACGGTTTTGGAGATATTTGCACTGCATGCAGCCGCTGACGAGTGCGGCGCATGCGCTCTGAAGGTCCGGCGGACCTTCAGAGTTCCTTGCCGAAAGTTGCCGGAAAATTACTCCCGCGCGCATGCGCGGGAGTGACGCCATCGCGGCTCCGGCCACTCACAGCGCCGGAGACGCCGAGGGATCATGTCCGCTCCCACAGCGGTGTCCGGTGGTCCGTGTCGGGACTTCGTTCTAAGGTAAGTTTTTCATAATGAGCTAGTATGCGATGCATACTAGCTCATTATGCCTTTGTCTTGCAGGGTTTTTTTTTCATTAGAGTATACTACCGCTTTAATCACTGTATCCCCCATTCACACCGGGGCGATTTGGCATGTCAAATCACAGCCTATTTCCAGTGTTCCGTGAAAAAACCCTACCCGTGAAAATTCCCTACCCTCGTCACTTCCTGTGCACCTATGTCATTGAACAGCTGAGCAGCTTACCACTGCGCATGCTCATAGCTGCAGAGGGTAGGGAATTTTTAACGTTACACCGCATCAGCTGTTGCCGCGGGTACATTAAATCATCACCACTGCAACCCCTCTGACTTCCCTGATCTCGGCTCCAAAATATAAAAGCGACGGCGGATCTATGAAAATATAACTCACAGAGCCGAGATCGCCATGAGTTATATTTTCATTTCAATAATTTTTATTAAAGGTTTTCAACATACAATAACATATTTCGTTAGCATTACAAAGGACAAAATAATACAACATGAGAAAATATAGCTCATATCACAACTTGTACATACATTACACAGAGCTCCTCAGAGTTCTAGCTAATTCCTTAGGGAACCCCAAGTGCGTGCCAAGCGATACAGCCGGGGTGCCCCTGAGGGCCCAGGTGAGATACCCAAGGAGCTCGGCACCCCTTCGGGAGCATACTGTGCCCAAGCCCCCCGGGCTCCCACCTCCCCCCCAGCCAAATCTACATTAAGCGTCTGTGGGTCCCTAGTGCCCCAATCCCATACCTTATATCTCTTCCTCCCGGCTACCCATAAGCATGGGATAGGACGGGCCCCTGAAGACTCTGCTGTGATAGGATACATAACAAGAATGAAGTAGATAACACTCAAAAGTTGAAAACCAGTAGACTATCAACTGGACAGTCCAAACAAACAAAACCTCCTGTATGCAGTAAACAATCAGAGTTATATTTTCATAGACCCGCCGCCACTTTTACATTTTGGGGCCGAGATCAGGGAAGTCTGAGGAGTTGGAGCGGAGATGATTTAATGTACCCGCGGCAACAGCTAATTAGGTGTAACGTTACAAAACACTGCCACGTGAAAATTCCCTACCCTCCGCAGCTATGAGCATGCGCAGTGGGAAGCTGCTCAGCTGTTCCATGACGTATGTGCACAGGAAGCGACGAGGGTAGGGAATTTTCACAAGGTAGGGTTTTTTAACGTTACACCAGCATTGGCACCGCCTGAATCGAATTAGCGGCGATATGCCGATTTCCAAAACTAGTTTCTGCACTACTTTTGGCGATTTAAATTCAGCTTTACTGCACAGATGTCTTTCAGATCACCCCCAAACTCGCAATGAAATGCGGGTTTGAAATCTGAACTCGCACGATTTCAACCCCCCCTTACAATGGGAACGTACCTTAAAGGGTAACTCCACATTTGTGGGAAAACAGCAAATGTAGCCCTGCCCCCTGGGGAGTGGCAAAGTGTACATACAGTATATCCTCCTCACTTCTGTTGCCCTGAGTGTTGTCCAACCCACTTGACAATATAGGTTCCGACATATTGAAGTATTAGACACTACCAGATTGCGGTAAAAGATCAAATTTACTCGTATTTAACTTGCGTTTAAAAGAATGAACAAACAGTTTCAATAAACATTCAATATAAAATATCAATAATTCAAGGGAGATCCTGAATCCTCAACCCAGAATTGAATGTGATTCAGCACTCAGGATCTGAAAGCACAACCCCAGAGCATCAATATATATTGCTACAATATTGAGGACTAATCCATTAATATTCTGCAAATAGATTATTCCTCAAATACAGCTGCAAGAAAAAGTATGTGAACCCTTTGGAATGATATGGATTTCTGCACAAATTGGTCATAAAATGTGATCTGATCATCATCATCTAAGTCACAACAATAGACAATCACAGTCTGCTTAAACTAATAACACACAAAGAATGAAATGTTGCAGTGTTTTTATTGAACACACCATGTAAACATTCACAGTGCAGGTGGAAAAAGTATGTGAACCCTTGGATTTAATAAGTGGTTGAACCTCCTTTGGCAGCAATAACTTCAACCAAACGTTTCCTGTAGTTGCAGATCAGACGAGCACAACGGTCAGGAGTAATTCTTGACCATTCCTCTATACAGAACTGTTTCAGTTCAGCAATATTCTTCGGATGTCTGGAGTAAATCGCTTTCTTGAGGTCATGCCACAGCATCTCAATCGGGTTGAGGTCAGGACTCTGACTGGGCCACTTCAGAAGGCGTATTTTCTTCTGTTTAAGCCATTCTGTTGTTGATTTACTTCTATGCTTTGGGTCATTGTCCTGTTGCAACACCCATCTTCTGTTGAGCTTCAGCTGGTAGACAGATGGCCTTAAGTTCTCCTGCAAAATGTCTTGATAAACTTGGGAACTAATTTTTCCTTTGATGATAGCAATCCGTCCAAGCCCTGATGCAGCAAAGCAGCCCCAAACCATGATGCCCCCACCACCATACTTCACAGTTGGGATGAGGTTTTGATGTTGGTGTGCTGTGCCTCTTTTTCGCCACACATAGTTTTGTGTGTTTCTTCCAAACAGCTCAACTTTGGTTTTATCTGTCCACAGAATATTTTGCCAGTACTGCTGTGGAACATCCAGGTGCTCTTGTGCAAACTGTAAACGTGCAGCAATGTTTTGTTTGGACAGCAGTGGCTTCCTCTGTGGTATCCTCCCATTAATCCATTCTTGTTTAGTGTTTTACGTATTGTAGATTCGCTAACAGGGATGTTAGCATTTGCCAGTGACTTTTGTAAGTCTTTAGCTGACACTCTAAGATTCTTCTTCACCTCATTGGGCAGTCTGCGCTGTGCTCTTGCAGTCATCTTTACAGGACGGCCACTTCTAGGGAGAGTAGCGGCAGTGCTGAACTTTCTCCATTTATTTGTCTTACCATGGACTGATGAATAGCAAGGCTTTTGGAGATACTTTTATAACCCTTTCCAGCTTTATCCAAGTCAACAATGGCATCATTCACATAAGGCAATGCTTCTTGTGAAAAGCAAACCCAGAACTGGTGTGTGTTTTTTATAGGGCAGGGCAGCTGTAACCAACACCTCAAATCTCATCTCATTGATTGGACTCCAGTTGGCTGACATCTCACTCCAATTAGCTCTTGGAGATGTCATTAGTCTAGGGGTTCACATACTTTTTCCAACTGCACTGTGAATGTTTACAAGGTGTGTTCAATAAAAACATGACAACATTTCATTATTTGTGTGTTATTAGTTTGAGCATACTGGGATTGTCTATTGTTGTGACTTAGATGATGATCAGATCACATTTTATGACCAATTTGTGCAGAGATCCATATAATTCCAAAGGGTTCACATACTTTTTCTTGCAGCTGTATAATATAGAGTGACCACAAAATCAGTGCTTTACTACAATAGAGACTAATTCCAAAATAATACTAACTTATCTCAGTAACTCTAATAGGATGAGAGCAGAGAGGGATGCTGGGATGAGAGCAGAGAGGGGGTTCTTGGAAGACAGCAGAGAGGGACAATGGGATGAGGACAGAGTGGGGGTCCTGGGATGAGAGCAGAGAGAGTGTCCTGGGATGAGGGCAGAGAGGGGGTCCTGGGATGAGAGCAGAGAGGGGGCCCTGGGATAAGAGCAGAGAGGGACTCTGGGATGAGAGCAGAGAGGGAGCCCTGGTAAGAGAGCAGAGAGGGGCCCCTAGGATGAGAGCAGAGAGGGAGCCCTAGGATGAGAGCAGAGAGGGGGCCCTGGGATGAGGGCAGAGAGGGGGGTCCTGGGATGACAGCAGAGAGGGACACTTGGATGAGGACAGAGAGGGACCCCTGGGATGAGAGCAGAGAAGGGGTCCTGGGATGAGGCCAAAGAAGGGGTCCTGGGATGAGAGCAGAGAGGCGTCCTGGGATGAGGACAGAGAGGGAGTCCTGGGATGAGGACAGAGAGCGGGTCCTGGGATGAATACAGAGAGGGGGTTCTGGGATGAAGGCAGAGAGGGGGTACTGGGATGAGAGCAGAGAGAGGTTCTTGGGATGAGAGCAGAGAGGGGGTCCTGGGATTAAAGCAGAGAGAATGTCCTGGGATGAGAGCAGAGAGGGAGCCCTGGGATGTCAGTAGAGAGGGACCCTGGGATGAGGACAGAGAGAGACCCCTGGGATGAGAGCAGAGAGGGGGTCCTGGGATGAGGGCAGAGAGGGGGTCCTGGGATGAGGGCAGAGAGGGAGTCCTGGGAGGAGGGCAGAGAGGGGGTCCTGGGATGAGAGCAAAGAGGGGGCCCTGGGATGAGAGCAGAGAGGGGGCCCTGGGATGAGGGCAGAGAGGGGGGTCCTGGGATGACAGCAGAGAGGGGGTCCTGGGATGAAGACAGAGAGGGGGTCCTGGGATGAGGACAGAGAGAGGGGGTCCTGGGATGAAGGCAAAGAGGGGGTCCTGGGATGAGGGCAAAGAGGGGGTCCTGGGATGAGAGCAGAGAGAGGGTCCTGGGATGAGAGCAGAGAGGGGGTCCTGTGATTAAAGCAGAGAGAGCGTCCTGGGATGAGAGCAGAGAGGGGATCCTGGGAGGAGGGCAGAGAGGGAGTCCTGGGATGAGAGCAGAGAGGGGGTCCAGGGATGAGAGCAGAGAGGGGGCCCTGGGATGAGAGGAGAAAGGGGGCCCTGGGATGAGGGCAGAGAGGGGGGTCCTGGGATGACAGCAGAGAGGGACCCTGGAATGAGGCCAGAGAAGGGATTCTATGATGAGAGCAGAGAGGGGGTCCTGGGATGAGGACAGAGAGGGGTGTGACAATCGCGGGTTATCAGATCCCTGCCCTTCTCACTAACTCGTGACAAAGGACCAGCCAATCTCACACCCTGCCATCACTTACGTAACAATGCCACTCTCAGCTGCACCCTGCACAAAGATTTTCCAGCTTGCGGGACCACAATCTAGGTGCCAGCAGGCTGAGAGCGATTGTCACTGGGCTAATTAAGCAATTAACCCTTTCACTGCCACCACCCACTCGGGAAACTCTTAATTTTAGAAATACCAATTATGATTTTAGAATAATCATCTGTAACACGCACTGTCACCACAGATGGGAATGTTCAGAGGATTTATTCTATACAGTAGAACTCTTCAAGAGACAGGTTCTTTGTTAGCTTGCATTAAAAGCTTAGGGACAAGGTTAACACTTTTCAAAATAAAGTTTAATAATAAAAAGGTTAAAATTGGTGCAAATAAAACATTTACAGAAAAAGGGTATTTCAAAGAACTAGAGACACAATTCAGCAATTTAGAAAAATAAGGTAGAATTGAGAAGTAAGAATACTTGCATTCAATGTCCTGGTTATCAGAGTTCAATAGCTGAGCCAGTTGTGATCGGTTCTCAAAATTGATAGATGTTCCTTCTTGATGTTACCATGAGAACTTGTATAGCTGAGTTTGAGCCAGCTTTTTCTCTAGAATCAAAGTGGTGTTGATGGACAGCCCTGACCAATTAAAACAGAGTGGCAATGGGCTGACCTGGGGGTTTATGACAATATCATGACCTCCCTTTTGAACAGATTCATATCATGATTCTTATATCGAAATATGTATTGATTACCTTCTTTAAACTGCTAGTTTATCATTCAGCATGTAATTTGGCATCAAGTGATACCAAATACCGATAACATTATCACACAGGGAATATCTTATCACTATCTTCAATTTTATACGTGATAGGGTGGTCATGCATGGTCCTAATTTGATCAGTATGACATTTCTCATCCAAATATATACTTATTGTTAATGTGTCTTGTTCCTGTCTGCATTTATGAATTGTGTGTGTATTTGTTAAGTTTTTTAATGAACAGAGCTGCTGCTGATTGCTATTTACGACTCCCATTAGTTCTGGTTCTCCCTGATGGATTTGTTCAAGTTTTACGACAGGCCTGGACTGAAGAACTGCCAGGATTCAATTAAGATAAGGCTCTTTTGAAGTGTTAAGCCCCTGCATTCCTTGAGTTAATTGAGGAGGGGGGGACAATATCACTGAGTATATCTGGTCTGCCTGTCATGGCGGCTCTGAACAAAATGGTTGCTTGCGACAGCTTTCGCATATCCAGTGCAGGATATCATTACAAGGGGGTCCTGGGATGAGGAAATAGAGGGGGTCCTGGGATGAAGGCAGAGAGGGGGTCCTGGGATAAAGGCAGAGAGGGGGTCCTGGGATGAGGGCAGAGAGGGGGTCCTGGGATGAGAGCAGGGAGAGGGTCCTGGGATGAGAGCAGAGAGGGATTCTTGTGATTAAAGGAGAGAGAGTGTCCTGGGATGAGGGCAGAGAGGGGGTCCTGAGAGGAGGGCAGAGAGGGGGTCCTGGGATGAGAGCAGAAAGGGGGTCCAGGGATGAGAGCAGAAAGGGGGCCCTGGAATGAGAGCAGAGAGGGACTCTGGGATGACAGCAGAGAGGGAGCCCTGGGATGAGAGCAGAGAGGGGGCCCAGGGATGAGGGCAGAGAGGGGGGTCCGGGGATGATAGCAGAGAGGGACCCTGGGATGAGGACAGAGAGGGACCCTGGGATGAGGACAGAGAGGGACCCCTGGGATTAGATCAGAGAGGGGGTCCTAGGGTGAAGCCAGAGAAGGGGTCTTGGGATGAGAGCAGAAAGGGGGTCCTGGGATGAGGACAGAGAGGGGGTCCTAGGATGAGGACAGAGATGGTGTCCTGGGATGAAGGCATAGAGGGGGTCCTGGGATGAAGGCAGAGAGGGGGTCCTGGGATGAGAGCAGTGAGAGGGTTCTGGGATGAGAGCAAAGAGGGGGTCCTGGGATGAGAGCAGAGAGGGGGTCCTGGGATGAGGTCAAAGAGGGGGTCATGGGATTAGGACAGAGCGTAGCAGGTGGCATCTCTTTGACTGGGAGGATCCAGTAAGACATTTCTGTGTTGTATTACTCTGAATCTCCTAATTAGGGGGGGCCGGCAATGGACATTTTTGTGCTACACTACCCTGAATTACTCTAATTAGGGAGGGGGCTGGCAACGGATACTTTGTTGTATTTAGGACATTTCCGCACCTTATTTTTTGCACCTCCCTTTTTTTTTTTTTCTTCCCCCCTTATGCCGGAAAAGGGCAGATCCGAAAAGAAAACATCCTCCCCCTAGACCACGGCTGGCCGCCATATTGGATCCAGCCTCATTTAATACAGCCTAGTTCAGTTTTTCTCAATCGGCTTCCATCCTCCAAATCCTCCCTCTCCACGAGCCTGGCTGCATCTCTGGGGGACCCCTCTACCCTTCCTGGACCATCATTGGCTGTTATTTTGAAGAAAAGCCCCCGATCGGCGGGGCGCTGGCCAGCGGCCTTTCCTGGAGCGGGACCCGATTGAGCTTGCGGGGACCCGGTAAGGCCTATCTCATCCCTGGACCTACCT
This sequence comes from Pelophylax lessonae, assembly GCF_965119305.1. Lineage (NCBI taxonomy): Eukaryota > Metazoa > Chordata > Amphibia > Anura > Ranidae > Pelophylax > Pelophylax lessonae. Next base: position 391,462,533 of record NC_138768.1, read on the forward strand.
AAACCCCCTGGGCTTCCCAGCACCCTGCCACCTAACTCCTGCTCCGCCCAGGGACAGATTACAGGTCCTCCTAGACCCTCACTGGCCGAACCGCCCGCCATCTTGATTCCAGGGGTGGATACAGGATTGCAACAGGCCGCATTTTCTTTTTCCCCCTGGTGCAACCCCATCAGATGTACTTTGCTTTGGCTTCTTATTCTTACCTGCACAACTGCATCACAATAATACCCACTGCTTTTTTGTTACCGGACCGTGCGACTGTAAGTCGCATCTAATTATCATGCACTGTCAATCCATATACACAGGACTGGATATGGCCCCCGGGAAGACGCATCTGATGGGAGCCTTGTAACCCTGCCGGCTTTCCAGCCTCCTAGTATACCTTGCTAGGAACACATGCCTGCACCTCTCAAGCCTCCAGGGACATCTACGACATCCCGGGGACCCAATATCAAATGTCGGGGTCTTGCGGTTTCCAAAATGGTGCCGCCGCGCACGTCCACAGGGAAGTCGCCTTTGCATCAGTCTGCGATCCAGGCTCCTACCTCACCAGGCCCTCCCTCACCGATTATGCCTTCCGAGCTGCCATGGATGACTCTCCTGCTTCTTCTGCTGACATTTGCCAGCTCCGCAGCCGCCTGCTTCAGAATGGCGGGAGATCCTCTCCCTGATCCCCACCAAACAGGACTTTACTGAAACGGCCGCATCTATAGTAAATGAGCTCACTCACTAAATTAATTCTGTAAAGCAACGCATTGACCACGTGGACAATAGGGTGGAGGCGGTGGAGGAGGCTCAAACTTCCCTGACAGCCATAGTCACTGCCCTGGAGCATTCTCAGGTACAGTTCCAGCCCCATATGGTCACACTGCAGTTGCAACAAGATGATGGCGAAAATCGCAGCTGCAGGAATAACAACCGCCTGCGGGACTTGCCGGAGGCGACGTTGGGCCCTGACCTTACGGCGACGGTCACCGTAATTTTTAATAAGCTACTGGATAGGCCATCTACTGAGGCCATTGAAATTGACCAGGTTCATAAGGTCCAAGGCCCGCTCAGTTTTGACTCTGATCAACCAAGGGATGTATTAGCTTGTGTTCATTTTTGCTCATTTAAAAAATAAATTATGCGGAGAGCCTGGTCTAAGGGACCACTGGATTTCAATGGAGCCATGGTGCGCCTTTTTCAGGACCTCTCCCGTCTGACACTGTGGATGAGGGCCTTGCTGAAACCCTTACTGGAGATTATACGCAATGTAGGGGCCACCTATCACTGGGGTCACCCGTTTCATCTTATTGTACTCAGAGGTGGTCACTCTTTTGCTCTCTGCTGGCCAGAACAACTTTCGGATCTTTTCTCCTTCTTGGAGACCCCTGCAGTGTCTATCCCTGACTTGTTGCCCAATTCCTGGAGTCAAGACACCCCCAGTCAGGCCTTTCCGAGGTCCCAACGTCAGCGAAAACGGCGCTCCAGATCTGTGATGCAGCGGGGTTCGGCAGATACCTCTGCCTCTCACAAACCCTACGTTTTGCAAACTTTCTGTCACCCGGGCCACGGACCCTGGAGGCTCCCTGAATTCCCTTTTTGGGTTTGGTTTTTGACATTTTTCTGCTGCCCTTGCTTCCCCCCTTCCCCACCTTTTTTTCTTCTGGTGTTTCACTCACAGTATTTTTTCACGTGCTTATGTTTGGGGCATTTCACCAAATAACACATTTTTGTGTAATGGTTCACAGTACTTATCACTTTTTAAGCACTTAGTCACTTTCATAGTGTTAAAGGAGGATTTTCATGGATTTAAATTTTTTTTTTTTTTTTTCAATTGTGCATCACATAGTTGTTCACAATGCCACTTTTATACTTTGAATTTTTTTTTTAGCATATGTTATTTAAAAAATATTAATTATTTACTCTTATTCACATTAGGTTAATAATGTCACTCTCCCCTTTTCTTGGATGTGTGGGGTTTTTTTATTTTATTTTTATTTTTTTTATTTATTTATTTTTAATTTTTTTTTTGTTTTTTTGTGCATCACATAGTTGTTCACAATGGCACTTACACCTTTAAAAAAATTTTTTTACATATGTTATTTAAACAATATTAATTATTTACTCTTATTCACATGAGGTTAATAATGTCACTCTCCCCTTTTCTTGGATGTGTGGGGTTTTTTTTGTCCCCATGGGTCTCTTGAAGGGTTGCTGTGGGGTGGGGGGGTTGGGGGGGTGGTAGTGGCTAATGTAGTTATTGTCTTTAGAATGTTTTTTGTCTTTTGCTGGCATGTGTTACTATTTCATATGTTCGCCTACTAGTTAATGGCGGCTTAGCACCTTGAGGTTCCAGTCTGTGGGATGTTAGTTTTGTGGCTGGAGACAGCAGGACACGCCTCCTGTCACTCTCACAGAGTCGAACTCCGTTTCCCCATAATAGGTAGCGCCTGGTTGCGCTAGGTTTATTGTGACCAACTTTAGATATTATCCCAACATATTGTCTTTGTCTGTCGGTGGTCTTTTCTTTTGCATTCTCTTTCTCTTCCTGAGTCCTTTCATCTCTCACTTTCCCAGCTCCTGGGTCCTGGCCTGGTAGTCTTTTGCCACTCCTCTGTTCCCTGCCATTTTCCTCCCCTTTTCTTTTACTTCTTGCTGTGCCTACCCCCTCCCTTTTCTCTCCTGCTCCTTCTCCTCTTCTTTTTCCCCCGCCCGTTCTTTTTTGTCCCCTTTTTGCTTTCTTCCTCTTTCTCTTCCATTTCCTTCCCTTTCCCCTGGGCCGGGACGGGGTTGCTTCGGCTGTCATGCCTCCCTGCGAGCACCAGGGACCCCTAGGTTATAAATTGACCTCATTGAATGTGAGGGGGCTGTCCACTCCGCAGAAACGCGCCCTGTTGCTATCCGATTTACGACGCAGCCGTTCTCACTTTGTGTTTCTCTAGGAGACCTATTTTCGCCTGGACTCTATTCTCAGGCTCTATAATCGGGATTTCCCCTGGGTGTATCATGCCCCTTCTCCAATTTCAAAATTGAAAGGGGTGAGTATAGTCATTTCTAAATGTATACCCTGGTCTTTCATAGCTGCGCAGGCTGACACCCTCGGTAGATATCTTTTGGTGAAGGGGAAGGTGGGCCAATTGACCGTCACTTTGTTAAATGTGTACTTGCCTAATACTGACCACTTTTGAAAACCACAGCGCTTGACTCCAGCTGTGCTTGGCTTTCGTGAGGGCTTCCTTGTCATGGGCGGGGACTTTAACTTTGCCCCTGAACCACTCCTTGATACTTCTCGTGGATCCTCTCACCTGGCATATGCGTTATTACGCAGTATCACATACCTGGAGGTGAGCCTGAACGGTGAGGAAGGCCTCTCTTATGCCTCTGACTCGGGACCCCTGATAGTGCAGACAGGAGGCGCCGAGTATAGAGTAGCACGAGTGCCTGATGTAGCTGGAAGCAGGCTGATGTCCACAGACAGGGATAGCCGGGTAAGTCCAGAGCAGGTATGCAGGCAACTAGTGCTGGTGGCAGGAGCGTAGTGAGACAAGCCGGGTCAGAAGCCAAACGGTCATACAGGAGCCAGAAGGAGCAGACTGGAGAGGAGGTCAAGGGACAAGCCGAGGTCAGTGCAGGCGGAGAGCAGAGGATAGTCAGGACAAGCCGAGTCTGGTACTGGTAAGCAGGATACAGGTTAGCAGGTTCAGGTCAACAAGGCTGAAGACAAAGCAGCACTGGAGCTGAGCAAGGGCTGGGTTTAAATAGCCCATTTGGCGCCAACATCTGTCACGTTGCGTGCGCGCATTCGCGCATGTGCATTCGCCAAGTCCCGGCGGGATTGAACAGAAACACAACTTTGAACAGCAAACCTCTTCTTACACGCAGGCTGAAAAAGGAACTTTCCCTCCTCAACCCTGTGGACCCCTGGCGCGTGATGCACCCAGGTGAGCGAGACTACACCTATTATTCTGCGATGCCTAATGTTTACACAAGGATCGACTTCTTCCTGGTCCTCCAAAAGGATCTCCCCTTGGTCACCTCTGCCCAAATTGGATCCTTCTCCTTTTCAGATGCTTCCATACTTGTCACAATCAACTGGGACTCTAGACCCGGTAGGCCGCTCACTTGGCGTCTTAATGAGTCGCTCCTGCAGCTCCCTGATATGCGGAATGAACTGGACGAGGTTCTATCTAACTATTTTACCAAAAATTTGGACATATCTCTTTCACCCCCGATTGTTTGGGAGGCACACAAATGTGTAAAACAGGGGGCTCTAATTAGAGCCGGATCGCTAGGGAAGAGGGAGGGGGTAATTGAGGCCTTGCTCACACGTATTGAGGAGCTGAGCATGAAACACAAGCATTCCCTTGCGTCCGAACATCTGTACCCCCTGACTCGAGCTAGGTAGGACAACATACTCTTCCAGAAAGTGATGGGGGGCATGGCTTGGGCCAGACGACATTTCTATGAATTCTCAGACAGGCCGGAGATGATGCTGGCTCACAAATTTCAACATCAGGTGGACGGAAGGTCCATTCTTCTTCCACCATTGCAATCTTTCCTCTCCCAATTCATCATCCCTTGGATCAGATGGTCAAGGTGGGGCGGAGGAATACATCTGGTCTTCTGGTATGCCCTCCCTTACACAGGTGCAGAGCCTTGCCCTTGAGGGTGAAATTACGAAGGAGGAATTGGCGGCGGCGTTGGCTTAGGCAAAGCCTCATAAGGCTCCTGGCCCGGCGGGCTTACTCTGCCCTATTATAGGACATTTGCTGCCCATCTTGGCCAACCCTTACTCTCCTTTTTCAATGCGCTCCGTGACGGTACTACGATGCCCCCGGACTCCCTGAGGGCATATATCACTCTCATTTATACGGATGGCAAGGACCCAATGGCTTGCGGGAGTTACCGTCCTATTGCCCTCCTTAATACCGATCTTAAACTCTTTGCCAAGGTGCTGGCCAATCGACTCCTGCCTCTTATCCCCCAATTAGTCCACTACGATCAGGTAGGCTTTATTCCATCCCGGGAGGCTAGAGACAATACGACACGGGTGATCGATTTAAATTCTGCCGCCCGGACCTCCCACCTGCCACTGGTGCTATTGTCCACAGATGCGGGGAAAGCTTTCGACAGGGTGGCCTGGGACTTTATCCAGGCCACCCTGTCGCATATTGGTCTTGGACCTCAGATGAGTCATTGGATTCTGGCCCTATATTCTTCTCCGTCCGCGGCGGTGAGGGTTAACGACTGGCGGTCCGATTTTTTCCCTATTTCCAACAGGGGTGCTCGTTGTCACCCCTAACCTTTGTCCTCACCTTGGAGCCTTTTTTATGTTCGGTCCGTGCTAATCAGGACGTAACGGGGCTGCAGAGAGTCGGGAGTCATCATAAAGTTGCCGCCTATGCGGATGACCTAATCTTCTTCATTTTCAATCCGACCTCCTCGTTGCCCGCCATACTCCACGCCCTGGACCATTATGGTCGCCTCTCTAACTACAAAATTAACCTCACAAAAGTCCGCGGCGCTCAATGTCTCAGTCCTGGATGCGGCCGCAGGGACGTTACGGACTTCCTTTCCTCTACAGTGGGTGTCTAGCTTACTTAAATATCTAGGGGTGCATGTTACGGCGGATCCCCTCGACCTCTTCTGGTTCAATTTCCCCCCATTGTTAGGGGTAATTAAGGCAGACCTTCGTGCTTGGCAGTCATTGACACTCTCCTAGTTTGGTCGATGTAATGCGCTCAAGATGAATGTCCTGCCTCGTTTACTTTATGTAATCCAGGCTCATCCGATCGGAACTCCTCTCTCTTTCTTCAAGCAGGTCAGGGAAGCATTTAGATCTTTTGTGTGGGCCTCTAGGTCTCCCAGAATCAAGCTTTCGACACTCTCTCTTCCTAAGATCAACGGATGGGAGGGTTGGGGTTTGCAGGACCCCCTACGGTATTATAGGGCGTCCCATCTGGTGCAGATCCTCGATTGGCACTGCCACGCGGAGGCCAAGCAGTGGGTGAGTTTTGAACGTGAAGTGATGGGTCAGGTGCTGCCTCTAGGCCCATGGTCCCCCCCTGCCATTATTGACCCATTTGCCATTCACCCGGTTATTGGTACTACTCTTCGGGAGGCCAGAACGGTAGGGCCACACCCAAGGGTGGCCCCCTCACCCTCCCCTTTATTGCCTATTTTGGACAACCCTGACTTCCCCTCGGGCTCTACAGGTGCCCGTGTGCGGAGTTTAGCCTGGTTTGGTAGAATGCACCTAGGGGATGTCTGGTCGGGGGGCGACGTCCCATCTCCCATAGAGATCTCTCGCTGGTCTCCAGATACCCTCGACCCCCTCAGTGTGGATCAGATTCGCCACTTCCTCCTTTTTCTCCACCGGCAGGAGTTCGCCCCTCGGCCGTTGACGCCATTCGAATCCTTGTGCAAGAGGGGTGACCCTTCTAGACACTCCCTGTCTTTTATGTACACTCTTCTCTCTGACGCGATGGAGGGTCTTCATTTGCCCTTCTTCCGCCAATGGGAGCGTGACTTGGGTATCTTGTTTTCCCCTACACAGGCTGATAAGATATTGAGACTGATTCACAAGGCCTCCATGGCGAATAAATACCAGGAAGGGGGATATAAGATCCTGACAAGATGGTACAGAGTTCCATCTGTGCTTCATAAGATGGATGCCGAGACCCCGGATTGTTGCTGGAGATGCGGGGCCGAGGGGGGAACGATGATACACTTCTTTTGGGCTTGTCCCCTACTTAGGGCTTTTGGAATGAAGTTGCGTTGGTCGTCAGGCAGCTGACTTCGGTCGAGGTGGGAGATGACCCTGCACTTTGTTTATTGCATTTGACAAGGTGCTCGGTGCGGAAGTATAAAAAATCTTTGACTATTCAACTTCTCAACGCTGCAAAAGCTTGTATTCCTGCTATGTGGTGGCAGACTCAACCTCCCACGCGTTCCCTGTGGTTTTCTAAAATTAATGAGATCCAACGAATGGAGCATCTGACAGCCACCATTAAAAATACTGAAGAAACCACTAGGGATCTGTGGAGACCATTGGTATATTTTCTGCCACTGACACCTATCTGCAAGAACCCGGCTGATCATATTGTGCCTTTTGGCAATTCTTTGAGGTTCTGCCCCGGCAGCCTCGCCCTGGCCCCTCTTCCCTTTTCCTCTACTTTTCCCCTTTTTTCACCCGTTCTGCTTCTAACTTTACTGCTTTTTCATTTTACTTTTGTCTTCCCTGTGGGAGGGTATCTTTCCACCTGCCTACTGTACACCTGTTGTTTATTATCGTGGTGTGTTAAAGTGCGTCTCTTCGGGACGCAGAACCAGGCACGATCAGGCTCTCACCTAATTATGTTTGATTATGCAAGTTTCAGGCAATGGATGCCCGAGTGTTCCCGTTTTGGTTTACATTTGTTCCCTTGAATACAAAATCTTTATCATTGTATGGCCAGGTACCTGTTAATTGTTTGCTGAACCTGTAATGCTTGTTTGTTATTCTTTCTATGAAAAACGAATAAAACTTTTAATTTAAAAATAAAAACAGGCCAACTTTCTGGTAGATAGTTTAGAATTTTGTCTAACACATAACTACTTCACCTTCTTGGTCCACATCTATCTACAGCTCCAAGGTACTGCAATGGGTGCCAATTTTGCCCCGGTCTTTGCTAATCTAACTATGGGCTACTGGGAGGATGAGCACATCTGGGCCAACAATCCCTTTGCTAGACATTTCATCTTCTATGGCAGTTATATCGATGATATCCTGCTGATTTGGGATGGCGGCCCGACTGTGTTCTTCTCATTTGTGACTCATTAGCGATGGGCCAATGCCAACGCTATGAGCTTGTCCTTCACACATGTCTTGGATTCCAATGAGCTTGTCTTTCTGGAGCTGGTTTTGTCTCACAACAATCACACCATTACACCCGGAACCATGTTAACCACTTGCCTACGGTGCACTTATAACCCCTTCCTGCCCAGGCCAATTTTCAGCTTTCAGCGCTCTCACACTTTGAATGATAATTGCACGGTCATGCTACACTGTACCCATATGAAATTTTTATAACTTTTTTTCACACAAATAGAGCTTTCATTTGGTGGTATTTAATCACCTCTGGCTTTTTTATTTCTTACAAAAAAAAAAAGAAAAAAGACAGAAAATTTTGAAAAAAAAAAGTTTTTCTTATTTTCTGTGAGTAAATTTTGAAAATAAATGAATTTTTCTCCTTCACTGATGTGCGTTGATGAGGCGGCACTGATGGGCACTGATAGGCTGCACTGATGGGCACTGATGAGGTGGCACTTATGGGCACTGATGAGGAGGTACTAATATGCCGCACTGATAAGCACTGATAGATGGCACTGATAGGCGGCACTGATGAGCACTGATAGGCGGCACTGATGAGCACTGATAGGTGGCACTGCTGGGCACTGAGAGGTGGCACTGCTGGGCACTGAGAGGCGGCACTGACGGGCGGCACTGATGGGCACTGAGAGGCGGCACTGATGGGCACTGAGAGGCAGCACTGATGGGCACTGAGAGGCGGCACTGATGGGCACTGATGGACACTGATGGGTGGCACTGATGGATACTGCCGGGTGGCACTGATGGGCAGCACCATCAGTGCCCACCATCAGTGCCCACACTCAGTGCCCATAGTGCTGCTAGTCAGTGCCCATCAGTGCCTAGATGAGCAGGCACTGATGGGCACTGACTGGCAGCACTATGGGCACTGACTGTGGGCACTGATGGGGGGCACTGATGGCGGGCACTGTGGGCAGTTGTGGCATTTTTTTCCCCTCTGCTGTAATCAGGGCACTGGTGATCAGTGCCCTGATTACATTCCTTTGTGTCCCCTTACCGGTGATCTGCTCTCCTCTTCATCACACTGCAGTCTCCGTGTGAGGTAGAGAGCTGGCAATGAGAGATGATCTCATATGTTTACATATGAGATCATCTCTCATTGCACGGTCCGATCACGTGGTAAATGGCCGCTGTGATTGGCCATTCACCACGATCTGTGATTGGCTGTGTCCAAGGGACACGGCCGACACAGATTTTCCCTGATGCGCGCGCGCGGGGAGCCTGTTTCTGGGAGGCCATTTAAAGACGGCCTCCCGGAAATTCGAGTCCGCGCTGAAGCCGTACTTCGGCTATAGCGCGGGCCGGAAGTGGTTAAACCCACTGGCGGCAATTCTTACCTTTATTATTCCAGTTGCCACAACCCGGCATGGAAATTAAATATCCTCAGTGGTCAATTCAACAGACTAAGGAGGAATTGAGGAATTGATGATTACATCTCGCAAGGGGCACTAATGTCCAAAAAGTTTTTGGACAAAGGCTACCCCCAGGAGTTAATACAGGACGCCTTTAACGTACAGATAACAATTCCCTGCAAAAATAATAATATTTAAAAAGTCATGTCTCCCAATGGTAATCTAAATTCAATTAGATTTATTACCACTTACAATGATCAATATAGATCGGTGTAATGTTCTGGTACCTATGGTACCCTTTTTTCCATTTCTCTCCTACCATTGCGTCCCATCTTGCTATCCAAATGGAACGCATACACCTTTAAGGGCAATGACATCAATCGCCGGTTTGCTCTCACTCATTGCTCGATCAAACCGCATGTTCACCTTACCTTGTCTTGTGCTGCCGGAGCTTCTAGCTATACCCTTTGCCTTGACTGAACCGGAACCTCGCTACCGATCCCGTATCTCGCTACCGGATCACTCCTTACTACTGAACCTTGCTACTACTAACTATCTAGTGATAAGTACCCCACAGGGGATTCCTTCCTAACCTATACTTTCACTATCATCTACTGCATATTACAAAGACTATTACTATCTAATCTATTCCTATCATCTGCATAGATTGTTAGCTCTTGGGACTACCATCATCTATCATTGCACTAGGTTACTCTATCTTGCATACATTCTGCTGTCCCCTACCATCTGTACTATACATGATTGCTAGAACCTATCTGCATACTACCATCACCTACCACTCTCCTGAATACTATTACTGAGTGCTCACCATACTATCGCCTGTCTCTCACCTCTATACTATCATATATTCTATCACTCCAGGAACATCATATTGAGTGTATGTATATTGCATAACAGGCTGTGCACGGTGATGAAGTCCTGAGAGTTGGATATGTTGTTCAACAGAATCTCTACACGACTACTGAGTGTAACAATTCTGCAGCTGCAAATCCATTCATTAACAAAAAACGCATGAGCGTTACAATCGGCTGCAAAAACTATCTGTAAAATTAGACCAGAAATTGAGTCCTATTTTACCTCCAGCACCACAAGTGATCTTCCGGAGAGTAAGAACTATAAAGAATACGTTAGCCCCTAGCAAACTACAAATTGCTAAAAACAGACCCACTTTAGACATTAGATCTTATTTTGATGATAGGACAGGTGTATTCCAATGTCGGAAAAGAGGATATCTCACCTGTCAATTTGTACCGCATGGTTGCTCTACTATTTCTGATAGCAAAGGAAATGTTTTTCACATAAAACTATTCATTACATTTTTTCCCTGTAGGAAATGTGCCGTTTGTCACTTAAATAAACTACAACGACGGAGGATTGAGCATTTTTCATCATTTGCTCATCATAAAAAATACGATAAACTTACTTTTATCACCTGTACTTCCCTTAATGTAGTTTATCTACTTATTTGCCCATGCGGCCTACAATATATAGGCTGCACTACTAGGGCCTTTAATGTACGCATTAGAAAGCATGTGGCAAATATAACCAAAGGCTTTCCGAAAACATAGCGTATCTCGGCATTACTTGGAATGCCATAATAAAGACCCCACAGGAACTTCATTTATTGCCATTGATCGCTTCACACCACACTGGAGAGGCAGCCATGTTAAGAGAGAAATCTCTAAAATGGAAACCAGATGGATTTATGAGATGAAATCTTATACTCCCTTTGGTTTGAATGTAGACTGGGATGTGAACTCTTTCATCAATAATAGTTGATCTATTCCATCTACCTATTATTTGTTCCACCCATGACTATATTTTGTGTGCCTCATACATGGGGGAGGCTTCCCTTTAATTCGTAACATTATATTATACATAACATCATATAATGGTAATAGAACATATGGTTGTTATGTGTATCATCTGATTTATTGTTTACATTGCCTATGGTATGCTGATTATTTGTCCATATGTACCACAAATAGTTGTCATTTACCATATCTTGTGCATTTCCTATATGAGGGTGTCCTTTTTTGTAATGGTGCTGGTGGCTGAGCCTGACTTGCAGAGGTAGCCTCGTGGGAACCGGTAAAACAGGAACACGGACGGGTCACACTGGTGGTAGACACAGGCTAGCCCGAGGTGCGGAGTCTAAGTGACAGGAGGTCTTCACCAGAGCCTCTGATGGTGAGGATGGATTTTGCTGCGTGCTGAACACCAGGTCGCGATCCTCAGGGTTGCCCCACCAAGAGGTGAACAAGTCCAGAACCAGAAGCAGTTAAGCCGACAAGGATAAGGAAAGAGAGTGGTCACAGGAACGAGCCACGGTCAGGGCGGGCAGCAAGCAGACAAAGTAGTGGACAAGAAGGGAGGTCGATCAGAAAGTCAACAGGAAACAGCAGGCTCAGGATCAGAAGTACAGGTAAAGCTGCAGACAAGACAGCAAAGACACAGTGCTGCTGAGGTGTTTAAATAAGGCAGCCTGTTGCCAATTACTGAAATAAGTCTGCACTAGATTAACCCTTAGGTGGCAGACTCATGACAGCACTTCAGTGTGCACAGGGAATGTTCCTGACACATATATTGTTAATAGATAACATGATTTGCAATATTCTCTTTGATGTGTGGATCATTCATTCATTATCCCTGGGTTGCATTGTTTCTGAAATGCTGACATACGTATCCATATGTACCATGGTTATTTGTCTATTCACACGATGTTTCATATGGTTTCAGTTATATTGATATATCATTCATGGCTGATTGGTTGTAATGTCTTGCATGCGGGCCGTTTATCCATATGTACCATTCATTCATTCATGATCCCTGGGTTGCATTGTGTCTGACATGCTGACCGTGTATCTATATGTACCATGGTTATTCATATGATACATGGGTTATATGGGTTCATTTATATTGATATATCATTCATGGCTGATTGTTTGCAATGTCTTACATGCGGACCTTTCATCCATATGTACCATTATCATTGTCTCACTTCTTCATCTCTTTGTTTTATTTATATGACTGGATTTATTATTAGCCTTTTCACCTGGTGGAATAGATTGTCAGGTCTGTGAACGCTTGGGTCAGCCCGCTGCACCGTATTGGATAGCTGTAATTGGCTGCTAGCCTTTTCCTGTCATCTGGGTTGCGGCCGGCTGAGGCTTGCCTTCCATTGAGTAACTTCCGCTGACATCATTTCCCCTGATGTTTAAATAGGCGTGCCAGCGTTCAGGAGTCCATGCCTCTGACGATATTCAATAGGATAAAACATGTCAGGCAGGACATAACGCTGGTACGCTATCAAGCCGCGACGGCCAACAGATGATCTATTTGATTTTACTGCCTTATTTTATCGCCTGTTTGTAAGTATACAGTATTTTTATAATAAAAGTATATCCTGCTTGCATACGGGGCTTCACTATGTCTGGATCTTTTATGTCTCACATATGACGGTACTCTACACCCTTGAATCCTGATTATCTATCATTGCTTGGGAGCTGTATGTGAGGAATTACCTAGCAGTTTGGGAGTCAGCCTGAAGCAGCCGGTTGTCTTTGCGTCCCTCCATCTGGGTTCATTACATGCTCCAAAGCTTTGGAGGTCTGGTAAGCAGCCTCTCATTACATACAATTTTGGGTGACGTGTAGCTTCAGGTTTCACTTTCTCGGTGACGGAATCTACCTATCAGATTGGGACTGATTCGGATTATACTTATCACTCAGCGCTGCTTGCTTGGACATCCATTTATTTTTTCTGCCGTCAACAGAATTTAGCTAGCTGCTTGAGAGATTTTAAGTCTATGATATAACGCGGATATTATTTGTGTTTTTAATTTCATCACATGCTCAACTTAATTTGTTATCTATGTTCTTAGGTGTCCATGCAACCTACTATATGTAGGATGCAAGACACGTACCATGCGCAAATGGATAGGTGAACACCGTAGACTCATCCAAAAATGCTGTGACAAACACAGTGTTCCTCACCATTTCCTACAGGCACATAAGAAGGACATCTGTGGCCTGGAGGTCATGGCCATTGAGACCATCCCCAGAGGTAATCTGACCAAGAACGAAAGATTCTCCCTTCTTTGCAAGAGGGAGATTTTTTGGATTTTCAAATTTGGTTCTTTGTCCCCCGGTGGCCTTAATGAGGTGTTTGAAGTACATTCTACCATCTAGTTATAATCTATAATTGATCATTTACAATCTATGCTCTCCCTGCAAGCGTATTGGTCCCAATTGGTGTTCTTTTACATTTGTTGTTTTTTTTTTTTTTTTTTTTGGTGTCTTGGTGCATTTTTCATATATGTTCATGTATATGTATATATGTATATGTGTGTGTGTGTGTGTGTGTATATATATATATATATGTAGCACCCTCCTAGGTAGGTGCTAGGAAAAGCATATTTGTGGCCCTGTCTGCTTATCAGGAGGGCCTGATCTATCAGTTTAGCCTGTTACATGTTTCCAAGTGTGATTCACTGGATCTGAGGGAGTGTCCCCACTGCAGCCAATGAGGGAGCTCATTGGACAGTGGAGGAAACCTAGCCAGTGGCACACTCTGGTTTATGTCAGTTCCAGTGGGAGGGCATTCCTGCAATGCATCCTGGGATTGCACATAAATTGGAGGGGAGCATGTGACAGAGTGTCTTTTGGCAGGAGCATCAGTCCCAGGAGGAGGTGACGGCTGTCTCTCCTCCTGTAAATGTGAGAAGGTGGTCCAGGCAGTCGGCCTAGGGACCGGAGGTTGAGCTGGGCTGCAAGGGATCCAGAGTTGCTGACCGAGTGGAGCTGTTGGGCAGAGATCTTCAGGAAAAACAGTGTAGTGAGTACTCAAGATCTGCCTAGGGGTCTGCCTAGGAGAGGGGACCACTCCAAAGAGGTCAAAGAGGATCCAGGAGCCAGCTAACCAGGAGTGCACAGTAAAAGGGGTGCCAAGTAGTAAAACCCTGAAGTTTGGGTAGTAAAAGGGGGCGCCAGGAAGGGCCCTGAAATGTTCAGCAGTACAGTTTCATTAAAGTCAGCTTCCTCAGGAAGGAGTGCTTGGGGAGCTTAAAGGGACTTCTCCACACTCAGACGCGAAGTTCTAGTATTGGGCCTAGCCGAGGCCCGCATCAGTCAGCATTAACCAGTGTCAGTGAAGCGTTAACCAGTGTCAGTAAAGCGTTAACCAGCGTCAGTGAAGCGTTAACCAGCGTCAAGCAGAATTTTTCAGTGTCCCTGCCTAATTGTGCATAGTTCAGTTGCTGGAATATCCCACTTCTCCCTACTCCCATCCAAGTTCTCAAATAAACCCTAAAAACCAAAGAAACTGGACTTGTTCTTGTCTGAGGTGCTCACACTTGAAAACATGCTTAAAGGTACTGTAGTTGCTAGCGGTAACCCAGGGGGACCCACACTCAGCAGCTCCCTTGGGAGTAGATCTACATTTGGGGGCTCGTCCGGGATTTAGCCCTGGGTTACCGGGACGGTTGCTAATGGAAATGGCCGAAGAAAATTTTCAAAATCTCCATTTTTGTGTCCGGGACTTTGTTCTACTGTTCAAACCAAGTATTGAGGCCTGCTCCACAGGAGATAGGGAGAGTGAGATGAAGATAAAAGTGCAGGTTGCCCACGGCAATGCAAAAATTCCAGTCAGAACCGTAAAAAGCTATGAAATGTACACCTCTGTAAAGTATTGGATGGCGGGGGAAAAAAGCCTCTGACTGTGCATGAAAACTGTATCTGCCTGACAGAAAAAGGTCCAAGTGTGGACAGAGAAAATGGCGGCCAGGGGCCACGTATGTGTCAAGGTTATATGGAATGATGTACGACAGTGGGACATTTATTCTGTATAGCGACAGAGTCAATACTGTGAAGTCAGCAGTCAGCCATGCTGGGAAGGGCAGTGGAGCTTTCTTTGGAGACAGTATGGTGACGGGCCTTACTTGTACATGTGCTGGGAAGAGGACTGTCGACCGTGCATGTGACAGCGGGACAATTCTTTGGACTGGCAAAGAGTGACAGCTGGCTCATGGAGATGGAGGCGCAGCTGGGGCCCTGCTACAAGTAAGAAGTGTGAATGCATGTCTGGTGAGGGACATGGTCCGCTTTGTAGCAACTTCTGTGTAGGCTGAGGTGAGAAAGCGCGGCATTGGAGGGTTACTGCACCGCGCGGGAAAGCGGTACCCGCGAGCAGTAACCACCAGCAATACCAGCCAGCAGTAAGTCACATGTGCTATGGGTGCAACTAGCCCCCAGCACATAATTGTAAATATCCCAGCATGTGCAGTGTTTCTGACTCCTAGCACCATGACCACTTCAAATCACTGAAGTGGTCATGATGGTTAGAGCATTCCTTTAATATCTCTTAGAAGAAGGAATCCTCTGTATGCTGATTCCATTTCATTTGATCATCCTCTAGACGTGTTAAATTGGTGTGGGGGGGGGGGGGTGCGGCCTGCACTGCTGTCAGGCCACTTGGACCATAGAGGGGGAGCCCACAACTCCAGGAATGCTTGTCCACCTCCATGGAAACAGACCCACACAGGACAGTTGAGACCACCAGTCCTAGCTACCGAACATGGAAGCTGTCATTAGCCTGGCACTGCTTTCAGGTAATCGGGCCGTGGAGAGGTGCCCACAGCAGCAAGAGTGCCTGCCTGCTTCCAAGGTCTGGCAGGAGACAGGCACACATCAGGACAGCTGCAGCACAAGCCGCAAGGGCGGGGGCACTGCTGTAGAAGCCTGAAGTGGAAGCCAGCATGGCAGAAAGGAAAGAAAACCCATTGGTGATTAAATACCACCAAAAGAAAAATCTATTTGTGTGAAAAAAAATAATAATTTCTTATGGGTACAGTGTTGCATGTCCGCGCAATTGTCATTTAAAGTATGACAATGCTGAGAGCTGAAAATCAGCCTGGGCAGGAAGGGGGTGAGAGTTAAAGTGGGTAAAATTCGTCCAGTCCCTGCTGAACCAGCTAAAATTTGATCCACGTATGGCTGCCCTAAAGTAAAGGTAAAGGTAAAGGTAAAGGTAAAGGTTGAAGGGTTTTCACCTTCATGCATTCTATGCATGAAGGTAAAAAACCTTGTGTGTGCTGCTCCCCCCACAGCCCCCCTAATACTCACCTGAGCCCCCTCTCAATCACAGCCAGTGAGCCAATGAGGAGAGAGCAGAGGACAGTTCCGAGCCGAGCACAGGAGTGAGCATGCGCCAGTGACCCCATAGCAGTGTTGCCAACCGTCCGTAGATTTACGGACAGCCCGTTAAAACAGGGCACTTTTCTCCTGCCCGTAAATGCCCGTAGCAGGAGAAAAGTGCCCGTAAATCTACGGCGGCGGCGGCACTGTCAGAACTGCGCATGTGCGGCGCGCAGTTCCGGAGATCCCCGTCGGACGAGTGCCACGGCCCGCCTCTGCCTCCACCCCCGACGCCGCCTCCGCCCCCGACCCGGAGTTAATTACATCGGACGAGTCACTCTGCCACCCACGGCCCGCCTCTGCCTCCACCCCCGACACCGCCTCCGCCCCCAAGAGTTATTTACATCAGACGACGAGTGCCACCCACGGCCCGCCTCTGCCTCCGCCTCTCCTCATTTAAGTTTTCCCGCCTGTGTCCCTGGCCCTGCGTGATGAAGCCGGCCCGGGAGTCGGGACTGGAGGAGGAGTACGAGACTACGGGGGGCGTGAGCTATGGAGGGGGGTCACCGTCACCACACCATCACCTACCTATCCGTGCTGCTGGGCACCATGCTGGCCACTGACCGACCGTCCGATCCGCCGCAGGGTAAGTCAGACTCAGACTGAGCCGGATCCTCTCATCTGGATGGAAGGGTGAGGGGGGGGGCACACACTGGCCCTGGCATCACGAGAAGTTGGAGAAGATGTTTAATGTGTAACTTGTACTGCCTTGCAATGATATGAGGGGAGCTACTTACCTACCCGTGTAATATCAGGGGAGCTACCTACCGGGTAGGTAAGTAGCTCCCCTGATATCACATAGGTAGGTAGATGGATGGGTATGTCCTTCATGTCCGCAGTGTCTGCCCACCCCCTTCACCATGTCCGCACAGTGTCTGCCCACCTTCTGTAACATGTCCGCACAGTGTCTGCCCACCTTCTGTAACATGTCCGCACAGTGTCTGCCCACCTTCTGTAACATGTCCGCACAGTGTCTGCCCACCTTCTGTAACATGACCGCACAGTGTCTGCCCACCTTCTGTAACATGTCCGCAGTGTCTGCCCACCCCCTTCACCATGTCCGCAGTGTCTGCCCACCCCCTTCACCATGTCCGCAGTGTCTGCCCACCCCCTTCACCATGTCCGCAGTGTCTGCCCACCCCCTTCACCATGTCCGCAGTGTCTGCCCACCCCCTTCACCATGTCCGCAGTGTCTGCCCACCCCCTTTACCATGTCCGCAGTGTCTGCCCACCTCCTTTACCATGTCCGCAGTGTCTGCCCACCCCCTTTACCATGTCCGCAGTGTCTGCCCACCCCCTTCACCATGTCCGCAGTGTCTGCCCACCCCCTTCACCATGTCCGCAGTGTCTGCCGACCTCCTGTACCATGTCCGCAGTGTCTGCCCACCTCCTGTACCATGTCCGCAGTGTCTGCCCACCTCCTGTACCGTGTCTGACCAGAGTCTGCAGACTCTGATGTAAGGGGGAACTCTGTGCTGGCTGGGTTATGGTAACCCAACCTTCAAGTAAATTTGAGAAATATGTTTTTTGACTTTTGTTTAACTTTAACACATTGCTAATAGCACTAGCTATATGTTTATAGTTAAAATATTGATATTTGCACGCTTTAGCACTGAAAATTGTTATTTTAGGTACTTTTTTCAGTGTCCGTAAAAAATTGGTGCTGTCCGTAAATTTTGGACGTTCTGCCAGTAAATTTCCCTCCGGGGGGTTGGCAACACTGCCCCATAGCAAGTGGCTTGCTTTTGGGAGCACTGGTCAAGGGGGAGGAGCCAGGAGGGCCAGCATCATCTATTACACAGAGCAGGTAAGTATAACACATTTTTTTTTGTTTTTTTTTAAAATCTGAACCTTTAATGTCAATTTAAGATTATATAGTCTATTAGACTGTAAAGGAAAGATTGAAGACCCGACAATATTTATAATCTCCAGAAAGTACAGGAGTTTACAGTCTTTTAAATCTGAACTTCATGCAGATATAAAAGGCACAAATTAAAGCAGCTAGGTACTTATTAATTAATTATAAAAGGTATTTTTTTTTTTAAATGAAACTAGTCTAAGTGCCTGTTTTTGGGTTAATATTATCCTGTTGCAGCCCCCTACAGCAGCAGTCGGATGGAGAGAGTCAGGACTGGGAGATAATCAGATACACTGCATAAAAAATGCTGACACATAACATGCTATTAGGAGAAAGTCAAATGAGTAGGCATATGACCTCATCAATCTGCTGCTGCTCTTTCACTGTCCAGTTAGCAGACTAGGGTGGAATTGAACACCACTTTATTCCTTCTGTAGTCTATAACTATTGCAGAGAAAGTGATGATGTCTGCCTGGATAGGCTGTCTAGAGGGCTGTGTAAACCTTAGGATTGGATGGACAGAAGCACAAATACTTTGCATGTTAAAACAGCTCTCATATATAGTATGTATTTTATATGTTTGCCTGGAGTATGTTTCATATGTTTGCCTGGAGTTCTGATTTAATATATATGGGAATCATACAGAAGGAAGGACAGTTTACAACAGTTTAACCCGTAGGCGCCGACCGCACGCAAATATGCGGCCTCTTGGCAGCCTGGCCTTGGCATCGAGGGGACGCATATTTGCGCGAATTAGCGCCTACAGAGCTGTGCCGAAAGTGCGCTCCCGACAAAGGGACGCTCGTGGACGCTTCTTACAATCAGGAGTTTTCCAATCATGTGACCACTGTGACATCCAATGGTCACATGGTTACAAGCTCCGCCCCCTCCCTGAGTGCCAAACCCCTTAAAGGGCAGACAGGAGTCGGCACAAAGGGGTTAAACATATTGCAAGTATAAAAACATCCTGTTGATTAATCCTTTGAGCTTGTAAAGCTTGTAACTTTCCAATCTGGGCTGTACTGAAATCCCATGTAGTGTTATTAACCCTGATCATCTCACCTTTATGAACTACAGACCCCCTCATGTTAAAGATGTGAGGATAGGGGGAGATGTTCTTTAACCTAAATCTTAACCTAAATTATTTTCCATAGATACAGTACAGTAAGTGAGCACTTGGATAGCAACTGGAAAAAAAAAATCATGACTACAATATGCAAATATATTTTTTAATAATATTAAACCATAGAATGGCATATACAGTAATTACATATTTTATATCTTTTTTTTTTGTAATAAAAGGGGGAGATTGTCTTTCTTTAGGAGCTAACAAATGAAAATATTTTTCTCCATTTAATCTCTTGTTTGAGTGTTTTTCTTTTCTCTAATTCTAACATAATCTGACAAACTGACACTAGGATAAAAAAAACAAAACAAAAAGAAAATACTATAGACCCAAGAAGAACCATATATGGATGCCTATTGAAAGGCACCCTGTACTGAGAGAAATACAGCATAGGAATTGCCCATGCTGACCCTTCTGGAAATGTAAGTTGATCCCAATGGCTCACATGAAGTATGTAGATCAGCAGTTCTGATTTCGCTGGCTGGATGCTTGTAAAGGCTCATTGACTAAGAAAGTATTGAAGCCAGAAACAGCAAGGGAGCTAACATTTCCAGACAGAGATCAGCAATGGTAGCCTATGTGTTTCTGTCAGTACAAGTTTTCTGTAGACACATTCTCCTCCCTCTAATTACCTAAGGACCATATTTTAATAAAGGAAATGGCTCTTTGAGTATATAGGTTTGGTCATTAGACCAAGTTCTGTTAGCCGATGAGGAGTTCAAGATTGTCATTATGTTTTTTTTTTTTTTAATGTCCATAAGAACTCCTCATTCCATGGTTGCTGTGTCTATCAACCATGCATTTGCATTCTTCAACCATCATAACAACTTTCAGCACACTGTTGGATCCCATGCAGTTCAGTCTAACGTGGTTCATCCTGAATTTAAATGGTCGACAATATGAACATATGTTGAGTTCTTCTCTTTGGTTCGGTACATGCAGAGAGTTGCATTTGCCAAAGCACAGATTATTTTGTATCATGACCTCTTTGCAATTCTCATGCGTTATATTCTGTGAAGAAAAAGATACAGTATATGTAAATATCAAACAGAAAGTTCCATAGTTTTTTACAATGGCAATATATGTTCAGTGTAAGGCCTCTTTCACACGGGCGTCCCGTATGTCCGTATATCACCCCATCCGTTTGCGGGTGATATACGGACATAATGAATGTCAATGTCAATTGCGGATGTCAGCGAATGACCATCCGCTGACATCCGATTTGCGTCCTCTCTGTTCTGTACCGTTTTTTGGAATGGAAGAGAACCCTATTTTTCTTCCATTTAAAAAAACGGAAAGGATGCAAAATCTGATGTCAGCGGTGTCATCCGCTGACATCCGCAATCCCATAGACATACATTAACGGATAGGATGATATGTGGACATAAAGACCGGATGACACAAGTGTTATCCGTGTTGGTAAAAAAAAAAAGTGCCGGAGCGGATCGCAATACGGTCCGCTCCGTGTGAAAGAGGCCTTAGGCAGTAGGATACGTAACATTTCAAAATACGAGAAACCTGTGATTAAGGCTGCCATTTCCTAATTTCTAGCTTGAATACCTTTCTGGGACAGTGCTATCACTTGCAACACTGATGAAAAGCTTTAGCTTTAATTCCTCAGTACCTTTTGTAGCCACGAGTCAGAAAATGATAGTGTCAAAAACCTGTCTTTCTGTATTAGAGTTTCCAGTATGTGATTTAAAAGTCAAGTTTGTTCAAGTTGTTGTTTAATAGGATAGTGCAAAGGTTAATAAAGATAACCCACAGTATCCAATGATATTTAGGTTTACACTACTCAGATCAGCTGCAATTAGACCGGTGTAACGTGAGAATTACCTACCCCGTGAGAAAAACCTACCCTCGTCACTTCCGGCCAGGAACAGCTGAGCAGCGCAGCAGTGCACATGCTCACAGCCCCGGATACCTAATGTAAGAGCTGAGGAGCTGAGTAGTGCGCATGCGCACTAGTATGAAATTATCACTGTTCCGTGAAAAAAACCTACCCACGCGGCGGTTACATTAAAACATCTCGGCTGCAATATGAGTCAACTCCGCTCCTGTCGCTGTGACTTCCCTCATCTCGGCTAGTAAATATAAAAGCGGCTGGCGGCTCTGTGATTTATCTTTTCATACAGCCGCCGCCGCTTTTATATTTACTAGCCGAGATGAGGGAAGTGACAGGGGTAGGAATAGAGATCACTCGTATTGCAGCACAGCTGTTTTAATGTAAACGCCGCATTAGAAACAGTGCCGTGCAACCGGAAGTGACGAGGGGTAGGTTTTTCTCACGGGTAGGTAATTCTCACGGAACACCGGTACTATGAGTTACCGTACTTTGCACATTATTACTCGACTTTGTACTACTTCACTTAAGAGTTATGTGAATGTGCTTTACAGTGTTTAAACGTGTTAGGTGAAAATAAATATTGTTTGATGGAAAGGTCATTGATAAGCTTCCAAAAATCCCCCTACATCAGTACTTTATGGGTTCCAGAGATATGAGATGGCAGTTGCTTGATCTGGCTGCTATCCGCCAGTTTAAACAATAGCCTTGTGTTCATTTAAGCTCCTAAAAAAGCACGTGATGCGAAATAGCCGTCAAGCAGAGATACATGTCTGAGGTCCCAAGCCGCCATTCTATCAATTAGCTTGGCGGCTACCAATTTAAGTGCTTTTATTCCTTTGGCTCATTGCATTGTATGGACCTTTATTTGGAAAAGTTATCCAGCTGCAATTTTGACCACTTATGTACCAATAGTGGGTCAGTGATTTTTACATGTTAACTTTTACGATACGTTTTAATAAATGATAAACTATGAGAAATGTTTTTTTTATTTTTTGTCTGATGATTATCACGTCTGATCGATCGGAATACTTTGTGGGAGGACACCTTTTCTGCGAGCAAAGATCGTATTCAGCTTGATCAGCAAGGTCTTGTCCAGGAAAGGGTATTTATTCCCAAGTGCATGTGCTGTCCTATAATATAGACAGCATATTATTCTGGTGAGTTTGCACTTCCAATATTGGTGGAGGACGCTATTGTGGAGACACTTTATTAACATAGACACTAAAATTCTTCACGATCTTCCAATATGGACTTTATTTACAAATTTTTCATTTATATGTTTTGATATTTATCACCACTATAAGTCACAATTTTCAGCGCTGCAACCTTCATATTTTTACTTTTGTTTATGAGTGACTGCGGAGGTGTCCCTAGCTAACTTTTTAGGTTAGGAGTTCATTGTATAGGCTAGTGTTCATGCCCTCTCCTTCCTCTTTCCTCCTATCCTCTACTCTCTCCATTGACATAAACCTGTATTTTTAGCAATGCCAGGTATACAGTTTTATGGATTGCTCAACAGTTTACTGTTACTCTCTACATTGACATACACCTGTACTCTTAGCAATGCCAGGTGTACAGGTTTATGGATTGCTCAACAGTTTACTGTTACTCTCTACATTGACATACACCTGTACTCTTAGCAATGCTAGGTGTACAGCTTTATGGATTGCTCAGCAGTTTACTGTTACTCTCTCTATTGACATAAATGCTTATCCTTAGCAATGCCAGGTATACAGCTTTATGGATTGCTCAAAAGTTTACTGTTACTCTCTCCATTGACATAAACCTGTACTCTTAACAATGCCAGGTGTACAGCTTTATGAATTGCTCAACAGTTTATTGTTACTCTCTCCATTGACATAGACGTTTACCCTTAGAAATGCCAGGTATACGGTCTTATGTATCGCTCAACAGTTTACTGGTACTCTCTCCATTGACATAAACATGTACTCTTAACAATGCCAGGTGTTCAACTTTATTGATCGCTCATTCGTTTACTGTTACTCTCTCCATTGACATAAACATTTACCCTTAGCAATGCCAGGTATACAGCTTTTTGGATCGCTAAAGAGTTTAATGGTACCCTCTTCATTGACATAAACCTTAGCAATGCCAGGTGTACAACTTTATGGATCGCTCAACCATTTAGTATTTACTGTTTGGACAGTTGGCAATCGCCCACATGTCAGATTACCCTCTAAAGTGTATAGGTTTCCTGAATTTTATTTTAGAGCAATGCCAACTTTTACCCTATATAGAAAGGCAGCCTCCACCTAATAATATGGCAATCAAACTATTTTTACTGAATTATATATTATAACAAAATCTAAATTTTAAACTTAAAAAACACTGTCATGTCAATGCATGTAATATGAATATATGTAAACAATACTCATCTAAAGCATGCTTTAAACTTTGAATGTTATTAAATCAGGCATGTTAAACTGGAGTTATTTGGGCAGTATGTGGCCCTCTCGCTTCTTCTTTGTGGCCCTTGGAAGTTTGAGTTGAAATAGAACCAAGCCCTAGCTGTTCTCAATTTCGCAAACATTACACATTCTTACCTAAACAGAACCTGTGCCCTATCTGATTCAAGTTTAGAATAACACAATCTCCTCCATGAACAAACAGCTTTTCCTAAAGTGTTCTATAACCTTAGAAGAGCTTTATCAAGTTTTATAGCACACGTTACAGAATTGACCATAGTTTTCCTATACAAGCGAATTAGTGTCTACTCTATTAAATTTTGGATTTTTCATTACCATGTTTGTAGGACAGTGGAGTTGATTTACTAAAACTGGGGAGTGCAAAATCTGGTTCAGCTCTGCATGGCAGCCAATCAGCTTATAACTTCAGCTTGTTCAATTGAATTTTGACAAACAGAAAATCTGGAAGCTGATTGGTTTCTATGCAGAGCTGCACCGGATTTTGCACTCTCCAGTTTTAGTAAATCAATCTTAATGCTTGTTACTTTAATCCTAATGATATTCAATAACATGTTTTAGGTTGAAGGTAAAAATGTAAAAGAGAAAGAGATCAGTAGACATATACTCACCTGGGAAAATGGAATTGTCTTGCAGACTTCCCGCTGTATTTCTGGTGTTTTAACAGGATGAGGGAAATCCCCTGGGGCTGCATTAAGTTTATATGCAAAGTAATTCCAGAATTTTATGGCATGCTGCTCCTCGGGTATGTTTGCCTTTTTTTCACTGAATCGTTGAGGAATAAAGTTCTTTTTGTTTCCTCCTAGGTTGAATATTCCAAGTCCCACCTGGCTTTGGTGTTTTTCTTCTTGAACTACTCTTGGTAAAAGATTCAATTTAGCCACTCTGTTTTCTTCTTGGTTCCTTTCTCTTGCTTCTAAATTGACATGTTCCTTTTTTGCAATGAAATCATGAATTACAAAATTCTGAAGACCTTCTATATTTTTGGTGGAGTGATGATGAGTAGGGACAGAGTTATTGTTAGCTTTTCCATCAGTCTTCAGCTCTTTTCCCACAGCTTTGGCTGTAGCGTAGAATATAATGATGAGACGGAAAATCTGGAACCACATGTTGAAATCCAAGTACCAGAAGTACCACAAGAAATTTGTGAAGGGCTGTCTAGTTTTAAAGAGCTAGAGCACATGATCTAGTTATCACACTACTGGCTATTTTAGTGCTAAAATCGCAGGCCTTTGATATTAGTGCTAAAACCTTTGCCCTTTGATATATTTATGCTAATTCAATCCTTTTCCTTTGTTAATGGAAATGTGTGAAAATGATCT
This sequence comes from Pelophylax lessonae, assembly GCF_965119305.1. Taxonomy (NCBI): domain Eukaryota; kingdom Metazoa; phylum Chordata; class Amphibia; order Anura; family Ranidae; genus Pelophylax; species Pelophylax lessonae. The sequence continues at coordinate 391,487,550 of NC_138768.1, forward strand.
TAGTAGATCTTTGTCTTGAAGCCTGTCCTTTAATGACAAATGTTTTACTATTTACTGACAAGTCTGGGAAATCTTGATGTGTATTAGGACTAGGTCTAAATGTTTGGATCAATCAATAGGTTAAGGATAATTGTATTTTTTTTTTTTATTAAGCTACTTCTATATAATCTTTATTGCCCTCCTCATCAAGTGGGCAAATAGATAACTAATACGTAACAGATTCAATATTCAGGCTGTCAAGGTTGCTAGAGTTTACATAGTGCCAGCTTGAAGAGGTCCCAAGCACAATGAAGGCAGGAAATGCTACATGCCCTAAGACTGGCATCTTAGGTTTTATACTTTTTTTAATGAGAAGGGCAAGTTGAGCTATATTGCAGCAGGGTAATTTAAACTTTACTTGTCTTTTAAAGCTAGCTATAGACAATGGGGGAACGGTAAAAAGCGCTGATATCACTGGGTAAGCATTCATTTTTAGATTGTCCAAGCATTCATGTTTGTGCCCAGAGGAAGGAGGGAGCACAGGAGTAAGACATCTTACACTGGCCTTGCACTGGATGAAACATTGGTGGTTAGCTTATAATATCATCAATGATTGACTTCTGTTTCCTTAACCCTTTCATGCATGAATTATGAGTATTGCACTATAGTACACTGTAATATATATAGTCCACTGAATCAGCGCCAAATCCATTCCCAATTTCACTTCAGTTCTAGACTCTTCATAAGGTAGCAGACTGAGTGGAGGCAGCAGCAGTATTATTTTTTATTTGGGCCATAGCGCAGAACTAGCCTTTCCAATTTATGAATTATGAAAGTCACAGTCAGGATTTTTTAACTTTATTTATTTTTTTTAAATACATTTTCCAAGGAGTTCTTCACATTTCAACTTAAGTGGACTGCATGCATTTGAGGTTTTAAGCGAAGAAACTATTTAGATGGTACAAAATATAAATACATGAACTATTAGGCCTCATGCACATTGGATGTTTTTACGTTGCTCCTAGGGGCGTCTGGTGCTTTGTTTTGTTTCTAAATGCCACTCCATGTTAGCCCATGTGTCTATGCACACAACCGTTTAGTGGAGTTTAGTGGCAGGGGCATTTAGAGGCAGAAAAAACCCACTGCCAGCACATCCGGGAACAGCCGCATTTTGGACAAAAAAAAAGTGACGACGCATGTAAATAAGTGTAAACGCGCATTAATTCTAGGCACTTTTAGCACTTGACAGCCAAATAATTTCAATGGCCAGAATAAGTTATCATTCTAGCCAATTAAGCAAATTAATATCCACGTGTTTACAAGCGTCAAGCATTTTTAAGCCAAAATGCTGCTGCCAGGAGGAAAGGCGTCTAGGAGAGCTAGCAAAATGTACAGTTTGCATGAGGCCTTACTCACATAATAGAACTTATCTGCATAAAATTATATTTTTGTTACAAAACCTGCAAATTACATTCTAATAGTATAAATACATTTACAGCCAAAAGGTTACTGCAGCTGTATTAGTAATATTGAGTTATAGCTGAAATATAACCAGTGATGCATGATTAATTGTAATTTCTGGCCAAGATAATATCAATACCAGTAATATATATATACAATATGTTTCTTTAGGTGTTACTTTAGGTGTTATTTTTTTTTACCTCCAAGGGTCTCCTCCTATAGAAGAATTGGCAAGATATGCCTAAGCTGGCCAGTCTTTCTGGGTTTCCGTTGGCCATTTTGGTTTTGAGAAATTTCTGTTGCACATACAATGGCTTTCCAGTGGATGGCATGGGGTAACAAACTATTTTCCCCGTACCACCTTTTTTTCTCTACATACATACAGGGTTGTTCCAATACCTAAAATAGTACAGGGATCTCTTAGAGGGAAAATAGTTCTGATGGACATACCCCAACTGATTTATTCGTTTTGATTGTTGGAATAAACTGCCTATTTTGAATACCCTTTAAAATAGTTTTGTGATAAATAAAAATAATATTTTATTATATTTATTGTTATTGCCTAGAGTATGAGCACCTTAAAGGCCCATTATTAGCCTGTGCTTTTTTAACATGTAAAGGGTTAGTTCACCCTTACCAATGTAATATGATAGATAAGGGACATCTATAGATAAAAACAAACTGTGCAGCTTTGATCAACATTTGATCAACATTGAATGATGCCCTTGCTACAGGCCATCTAAGTACCTCATAAAGCCTGACCTGAAAACTCCTATGACGTTGCTAGAACTTTACTAAGCAAGGCCTTGCTATTACTGCTCAGCTTCCACATCAGAGGAATGAGCTCTTTTTTGATTCAAACTTCCTCACATGCACTTTCTCTCCCCTGATGTAGTAATTCTGAGCTCAGCATTTGAGAGCTCAGTCCTGTGATTGTGAAGGTGAATAGTCATGGGCCTCTCATCCTAGCAACGTCCTGGGAGTTTTCAGGTCAGGGTTCAGGAGACATGTATATGGCATACCTATAGCAAGGGCATTATTCAACTTTTGTCAGAGCTGCACAGCTTGTTTTTATCTACAGATGTCCCTTATCATTATAGGCAGTATTTTAGTAAAGATGAACTAACCATTTAATTAAAAAAGCTTTAACACAAGAATGTGATTGTACTGTAATTTTTCATGTCTCATTGGACTCAGCAGAAAATAACTGTCAACTTTTGAAACAAGTATGCGTATACTGGCATGGTAGCTTTATAGATTGGGTCTATTTTTTTTTTTTCTTCTCTGTGTTTTCTCTGTCACAGTCAATTTCAGCATACGCCCATCACATTGTTCATATATTGTTATTAAGGAATTCATATGGGATAAAAATATCTACACTTGTATGAGCATGTTATCTCATCACATACAGCTGGTAGGCAGAGCAAGGAATGAGGCATTTGATTCCAAAGCAAAAATTCTGTTGACAATATGAATGTGCACATCTTTGTGCAGAGCTTGACAGAACAAATTTCTATGTTTAGCTACTGTATGTCATTTTGTAGGGAGGTTCTCTTCTTTATAATACAGAGTTAGGATTTTCATAAACAGGGAGGTGTTTTTGTAAGAATGATGGACTGGTAGACACATGCCCATCCAGTGTCACATTGTTGGACCGAACTGAACACTGCATCTTATTTGTGGCAATAGCCAGTGTATTGGAGTATTCTTCCTTTTTACATCTGCAGGTGAAGGTTGTATACATCCTTGACAAATTTCAATCAAGTTAGAAAATCTCTGTATGCTGTAACCAGTGCTTCCAATAGCAAGAGATGGCTGCACTGACACGTTGCATCTTGATGATTGTGGTACTGGACCTGGCATGAGATAGTCTTAGTGCTATGGAAAGGATACAATAACAACTTTATAAGGAGTTAATTTAGTGTTAGAAGTTAAAATTAGATTTCAAGGATTAGTGATTATAATTTGGGTTTCTCGGGTTCCCCACCAGTGCTTCTGGTTCATCTCCCCCCCCCGCTGAGTGCCCACCATAGCAAGCTGCTTCCTATCTCTCCCAAGGTGGCTCTGTGTGTCTGCCCCCCTCCTTCCTACTCACTGGCTGCGATTGACAGCAGCAGGAGCCAATGGACTCTCTAAGCCTATAAGGTGCATGAGAGCCGAGAGTACCACTGCTGTTGTGCACATCGGGAGATCGGGTTAAGGGAGATCGGGAGATCGGGTTAAGGTAAATATAAGGGGGGGGGGGCTGGTGTAAAGAGCTGCACTCAGAAGGTTTTTAAGCTAATGCAGAGAATGCATTAGGGTAAAAAAATTTCAACTCTGCACTCTGCATGTAGTGCACCCCTAGGCTCTGCATCCTGTGTTTAGTGCACCCATGAACTCTGCACGTAGTTCACCCCTGAGCTCTGCACTCTGTGTGTAATGCAACCCTGAACTCTGCACCTTGTATCTAGCACACACCTGAACTCTGCACTCTGTGTGTAGCACAACCCTGAACCATACACTCTGTGCATAGAGCACCTCTGAACTCCGCACTCTGTGTGTAGGGCACCCCTGAACTCTGCACTCTGTGTGTAGCACACCCCTGAACCCTACACTCTGTGCGTAGAGCACCTCTGAACTCCGCACTCTGGACGTAATGCACTCCTGGTATTTATTGCCCATTTAAGAACCTCCGACTGTTAATAGAATTCGCCAACACCTACGATTTGATGCTGCTTGGTGGGTGTGCGTGTGGAGGGGAGAGGGGTTGTTTTGGGGGTGGGGGGGAAATAGTTGAGTTCCTACACCTATTCCCTGCATTTATTCATTTCAATGTGCTATGTTTTTAAGAAATCCAGCTTGCTGCAGCTTCTAGCCAGATTTTCAGCAAGTGACACTGGAATCAGGAGCATTGCATACAGTAATGGGCCTGTTTATATCCACTCTTAGTTACACCCTGCATCTCTTTAGCAGTTAAATATGACTGCACACAAGTTATGGATTTGAAAATACTAATCACTGCCATTCAGGCAAGTTTCTGCAATTGTATGGAAATCAGATCATTAATAAATGTCCATATTGCCAGTTTTAGTAATAAGCGTTTTCTATTCTAGTTCTTTACCAAGCAGCAGCATACATTCTGCAAATCATCTATCAGGTATGAGGCCCAGGAAAAAAGTTTTTTTTTTTTTTTTTTTTTTAGCTGGGACCACAAAAAGAAAAAATGTTTCTCAAAAGAAATAACAATAGAAGACAACACTCTGAGAACTTGCAAAAACATTTTACAAGCTAAACCTTTTTTTTTTCCTAAAAATCCTAGCTGACAACATTTTAAATATCTTGTTTATGTGAAGAAAAGACTTGAAGCTTTAACTATAGCCTCACAAATGCTGTCAGCAAGATAAAAAGAAACACCTATTTCCAAGGCTGCCTTTGACAATAATTGCTAGCTCAGTGCCAGGATTTGTAATCCACACACCGCTTGATTCAATTGGAAATTTCAATCAACATTTAGGTTGGCAGCCATTTGCTTCAAAACAGTGTGATGATTACTGCTAATTATTGTCATGTTGATCTGAGCTAAATACGTTTGTCATTATTTGGATCTTACTTTAAAGGGATTCATTTTTATTACCTGCTAATTTGGCTCAACCAAGTGCCACTTACAATTGTGACATGGGACACAGATTTGCAGGCTGTGTATCTCTCATTGTACATGCAGATATTTAAATCTCAATTCCTACCTCTTGCTGGTGGAGCCTTTTACATTGCAAATTACCATCACAGGGTTTGTCACCGTTTTTCATTCCAACCTCTTAAAGAATAAACTTGTCTTGGAAATGTTATAAGAGGCAAATTAACCTTTCGAAGCAAGATAATATTTGCTTTTAGTGTGATTAAAAGGCCTTAGTTCTTTTGGTCACCCCCTATTGAAAATCGGGATAGGACTGATCATCTCTGAATGCTCATTCATATTTAAGTGTTCTTTTTTTGCATAAACCATTGGGTTTTATTTTAGTGAAACCCTTGTTCAAAAGTACATTCAAATAAACAGTATCAAGCAAATACATTTTTGCATCCCTTAATTTCTTTATTATATAAATGTCCTGGACAGCAAGTGGTTATACCAGTATCCTGATACTGTTCTTTTCAATTAGCTATCGGATGTCAGGTAGAAGTGATCGGGATGTCTTTACAGCTGCCTGATCACTTTTAGATTGCTTGGAAGGCTCCTCATCTCCTGCGATCTGCAGTGGTTCCCAGGCTCTCCTGTTTCACCAGGAAGCCCAGGACTTTGATAAGCTTTCAGGGCACTGCCAACAGTGGGACATACCTGTCACTACCCAAAGCTATTACAAGGCGACTGAAAAAAAAAAAGTGTAAAAAAATGTAAAAGCACCTCCGTCCCCTGACAATTGCGAACATGCACATAGGCCTGGCACGCATATGTAAATGGTGATTGCAACACACATGTGAGGTATCGCCGTGAACAAGAGAGCTATGAACCTCAAGCTATGAACATGAGAGCTATGAACGCGAGAGCTATCACAATGAACCATTTTAGGTACCGTGGTTGCTGTCATTTCACAGCTGTGCACAATTTTCAATCTTGACATTATCTTTTGTATTTTACCAATTGTGTTTGTGTGCACTAAAATTCATTTAAGTGCATTTTTCCTGAAAATTTGCATTTGATAAGCAGCTGCACAAATATCATGCGACATAAAAAAAATCTGAACAGCCGCCATTTTATTCTCTTGGGACTCTGCTTTTAGAAAATATAACATTTTTGGGGGTTCTGAGTAATTTTCTAGCAATAAAATGCTGATATGTATGTGAAAAATGCCAAAAGGTCCCAGTAGGCATGCAGTTAATATATTAAAATGCTGTGCTCCATTTGTCAAATAATTGCTTACTTTTTCAGCTGCTTTTAATCTTGCAACCTCTGCGCTGCGAGAGAGAGTGGATTGTGCATGCGGGAGTAGGGGAGGAAGCCGGTAGCCTCGTTCGTTTCTGAGGGCGCAGAGCCAAGTGACACTTTCATTCAACCATGGGTTGAAGGAAAGAAAATTGCTTGATTTCCCCATCAATACAGTCAGTGCTCCATTATTGTATTCTGCCAGAGGGAGTTTTCCCCGCCTTCAACTATAGTCACGAGCAGTGATTGTACAAAAAAAAGACAGGTTGTTGTCCTTAAGTCAATCGTTAGATCAACTTCAGTACAACCAGCCTGCCCATAGAGGGATCAAAATTTGTCTGGTTCATACTGAATCTGTCTTCGATCTGTCTATGGCTGGCTTGACCTTTGAAATTATTATTTTTTTATTTTTAGTAAATTTATTTTTAATATATGGTTTAGTTTTATTTGTTAAAGAAACACTTTATGGCTAAATATTTGTGGATACCCCTCCAAATGTTTTAGTTTCCAGTGAAGGGTGCTGCTATTGTATGCAGCACAATGGCAGGTACTGGAAATGCTAAGGAATAATTTACAAAGGTATTTTAGACAAATCTGTGCTTGTAACCTTGTGGCAACTGTTCATGAAATACTTTTTTTATCCACCTACCTACAGTAGGTGGATGCAGCATCAATCCGATTCTGCATCTATACCCTGCAGTCAGAACTGAGGGATCAAACACTGCTGATCTTGAATGAAGTCTGAAAAAGGGGTTGGGTCTGAGAAAAGTGTACATGCCTTATATAGTCAAGTGATGTTTCTGAGTGAGTATTACACTACATGGATTATGTACTGTAGGCTAAAATTGCTGATCGACAGCAATCAATGGATAGTGCCAGTATGCATACCTTAAAACTTTTGAGATGGGAACAAGGGGACCTATTAGCAAAAGTATGTGGGTATAAGACAACCCCCAAACCCCCCCCCCCCCGTCACGCCCCGTAACGGCCCGTCACAGGGAATTATACAAATAAAAAAAAAGGATTCCTTAAACCCACAAGTGCTTTCTTTTTTAACATAACTTTTCCTTTTTTTTCATAACTTTTTCCTGGCTTTTGAAATTTATAAATGCAGCAATTTAGAAGTTGGGTGAAAGGTTTAGCACTGGGAAACACTTTTTGAAACATAAATAGTGCATTTTACATACAACTATACAGATCAGACCAAGAGGTGGGACAAATGAGGAGAAAAGAGGGAAAGAGGGACCTTGTTCCAAATCATGGACAGGCCCTCAAATCAAGGACAGTTGGGAACTATGTAGTATGTGAATATGTGAGGCACTTCAAGTATATTTTCAATGAATGAATTTTTGTTTTTTATTGTTTTTTTATTTATTTGTTTTTATTTCAGGTACTTGTATAGCGCTGTCAATTTACGCAGCGCTTTACATATACATTGTACATTCACACCAGTCTCTGCCCTCAAGGAGCTTACAATCGTTGAGCTAGATGGACTTGTGTCTTCTTTCAACCTGACTAACTATGTAACCATGTGGTGCATCTGTATCAGCGGGAATTGAGAGAAAATACTGTATATCAGCATCAAAAAACAATGTCACTATGCTGAAATCAGAAAGCCCAATAATTTACAGTAAATCTAGGTCTTATAATTATTTCTCATGATCTTGCAGCCAAATTATGGTAGAGTTTCAGTCTTTTCTTGTCATTCTGTACTGTACTGTACTGTGCTTCTGCTTTAAGGAGGCGGAAATGGAAACTTGTCAAACACCATGCTAATATTAATCCTAGAAAACTAGTAGCATAGAGCAGTAAAGCATATAATCAACCCTGGGATAAAATGCAGAAACACTATGAATGTATTTATATTTCAATTACATTTCATATTTGAGAGGAACATACCATCCAAAAGCATCATTTTTGTTAGTGGAGTGGAGTGGAGGAAACTCTGAGTCAGCCTCTGGCTTCCTAAATGCTTTGTCCCAACTCTGTCCTTAACCACTTCTGGACTGGAAGATTTTCCTGCTTAATGACTAGGCCCTATTTTGCGATTCGGCACTGCGTTACTTTAACGGACAATTGCGTGGTTATGCGACACTGTACCCAAACGCAATTGACGTCCTTTTTTTCCCACAAACAGAGCTCTCTTTTGGTGGTACTTGATCACCTGTGTGTTCCTGCCCAGCCTTGTGTGTTCTGGCTACTCCTATTATTCTCCATAATAATAATAATAATAATAATTAAAAAAAAATATATATATATATATATAATGGGAAGAGTGATACTGAACCCAGTACCCAGTAGGTGTGCAGATTCAGGATCTCCCCTCCAGAGTATCCAAGATATAAAGATGAAACTGTCAGGAAATATAACTCTACAGCATCTACCAAAATTTAAATATTGGCTTTGGGTGGACTGGTCTTCAGAATATTCAGTGTGCATTTTAATAGGGTCCATTTTTTATTACATTTTTTTATAAACCACAAGATTCCTAAATATAGAAATATGTATACCACATGTCTACATCTACGTATACCTTCTTTCTGTCCATGTCCAGTATATATTTTTTATGATCTATTTATTTTTATGCTATGTTAAAGGAATATTTGAAGACATTTTATAGATTTTTTAACGATCAAGTAGTACAGAGACTACTCAGTGCAATGTAAGCTTACAGCATCAAAGCTTGTAATTATGCTGCAAGAAATGTACATGAGCATGACATCACCTGTTATTATGTGCTCTTTGAATGCTTTGTGGGAAGGCATGGCTTTAGACAGAAGCAAGAACACAACACTCATTTCATTCATGTTCTAGTTAACATGTCACCATAGGCCATGCAAAATGTCGAGTGCCTATTTGTGATAATTATGGCTCTGTGATTACCCTAGAGAAGGCACTGCTAGAGACTCACTCCATCATTTTCTAAAAATACAGACTGCAATACCATCACTTAAATCACTAATTTACTTATGGAAACACAATGTTTGCTTGTGTCATTCGATTTCCTATATTACTTGCCTGCTAAAGACTTTATTTACTATACTACCAACAAATGGCATTACTTTCTATAAAAATGCAAGCAGCAATGTTGAGCAAATAAAAGAGACAATTAATTATAAATCAGCTTTCAGTATGGTTAAGTATTACAATAAAAAATTATCATAAAATAGTTGATACGGTTTGCTTATATTGCTATGCATGGCTTGGCTTCTTTTCCTCTTTTGCTAAAAACTCTTGCTGCTTCTCAAAACCTATGCACGTTGGACTAACTTTTATCGCTTCTGTACTGGACATTTTGTTGATAACAATCAATGAGATTTTCTGCTTAATTGCGGAATGAGTTATTTTTTTGGTTATAGAAATGACCCTACAGCAGTGTTAATTTCGTCAAGGAAAATATTTTCATCATAGCTCCATGTTTTCAGTGACAAAAACTAAACAAAAATAAAATTAAGTTTCAATTCAGATGACTAAAATACGACTGAAACTAAAATGGCATTGACTATAACTAAAATTAAAAAGAAATCTGATGTAAAAATTAACAGTGGTCATAAAGCAATATTCTTGTTTGATATAGATACCGATATTTTGGTCATTGGATATCGGTATCGGCCGATATTTTCGGACATTAAAATGTTTTTTTTTTTTTTTTTTTAGGTACTCCCTGTGGAGGGATCTGGGGGTCTAAAATACCCAAAACCCCTCCTCTGCACTGAAAAGCATTCAAAACGGCAAGTTTGGCTGTTTTGAATGCTGTCAGTTTTTTTAATTCGGCACCGAGTTCCCGGAAGTGATGTCATGACATCACTTCCGGGTTTTTACATGGAGACCCGGGTCTTCTCTTCGGTGGCGGCGGCGGTGGAGCTAGGATGCCCGGGTCTCCCGGTGGGAGGAGAGACCTGGGCAAGCTTCGGAGGGCGGGGGGAGGGGGGGATGTCCCCTCCCGCTCCTTGTAATGACAGTCGAGTGGCTTCTTAGCTGCATCAGTTGTCATTACAAGTCAGCCGACCGTCGGCTATGGACACCAGTACCAGGGTGATGCCTCTAGCTGCTGGCATCACCCTGGTACATGCACTTTCCCTAAATATCGGTAACCTCAGGGGCCGATTTCGATATATCGGGGAAAGTGCATATCGGCCCCCGATATATCGGTTTAGCCAATAATCGGTCGATCTCTAATATATATATACAGTTGTATTCAAAATTATTCAACCCCCACTGAAGTTGATTGTTTTGGCCAGTTTGACATTGATTTTGATCATTCAGTCATCCTGCTTACAATTAAGTCAAAGAGGCACGTGTAGGTCAGACAAATATAACATTTATAATGAAATAACCACAAATGTCTTTTCTGTGCTCACATCATTATCAGTTTTATTCAACCCCCAAGTGACATTCAATCTTAGTACTTAGTACAACATCCTTTAACAGTTATAACAGCTTTTAAACGTGAAGCATAGCTTGACACAAGTGTCTTGCAGCGATCTACGGGTATCTTCGCCCATTCGTCATGGGCAAAAGCCTCCAGTTCAGTCAGAGGTTCTCAATCGGATTTAAGTCTGGTGACTGTGATGGCCACTCCAAAATGTTCCAGCCTTTAATCTGCAACCATGCTCTAGTGGACTTAGAGGTATGCTTGGGATCATTGTCCTGTTGAAAGGTCCAACGTCTCCCAAGCCTCAGGTTTGTGACGGACTGCATCACATTGTCATCCAATATCTCCTGGTACTGAAGAGAATTCATGGTACCTTGCACACGCTGAAGCTTCCCTGTACCTGCAGAAGCAAAGCAGCCCCAAAGCATGATTGACCCCCCACCATGCTACACAGTAGGCAAGGTGTTCTTTTCTTCATAGGCCTTGTTCTTCCTCCTCCAAACATAGCGTTGATCCATGGGCCCAAACAGTTCTAATTTTGTTTCATCAGTCCACAGAACACTATCTCAAAACTTCTGTGGTTTGTCCACATGACTTTTGGAATACTGCAGTCGACTCTTCTTATTCTTTGGAGACAGCAAGGGGGTGCGCCTGGGAGTTCTGGCATGGAGGCCTTCATTACGCAGTGTGCGCAGTATTGTCTGAGCAGAAACTTCAGTACCCACATCTTTTCTCAGTTCCTCAGCAGTCATGCGGGGACTTTTCTCCACTCTACACTTCAGGTAGCGCACAGCAGTCGAAGTCAGCATCTTCTTTCTGCCACGACCAGGTAGCGTTTCAACAGTGCCCTTTGCCTTGAATTTGCGAATGATGCTCCTATGGTGTCTCTTGGTATGTTTAACATCTTTGCAATCTTCTTATAGCCATTGCCCTTCCTGTGAAGAGTAATCACCTCTTCTCTTGTCTTCCTGGACCATTTTCTTGACCTCACCATGTTTGTAACCACACCAGTAAATGTCTAGAAGGAGCTGAGTATCACAGTCATTTTAAAGCTGCCTAATTGGTGCTTATTAGGCTTTATTGCTGCTCCCTGACATCCACAGGTGTTTTCAATACCTTATTGAAAACACTTCAATGAACCTCTGTTCTTCAGAGTGGTAGTCTTTAAGGGGTTGAATAATTGTGTCAATGAAGAATTCACAAAAGAAACATTTACTACTGTATTACAAAACCCATTGATGTCATTTTAGTTGCATATGGTTCTTTAAGAAGTCCTTGTAGGATTTAATTCTGAATACAAATACAAATGTACACTAAATTCCCTAAAACCCTTTACAGCATTGGGGGGTTGAATAATTTTGAATACAACTGTGTATATATATATATATATATATATATATGATTTTCCTAGTCTGAGGGGGAACATGGTCAGGGAACTTATGGAGCACTTATTTTGGTTGTACAAGATGGATATTGCAAATAAATAAGTAAAAAGGTTTCTGAAGTTGTGGAGAGTGCCAGCTCTGAACTATTTGCTGGACTGTTGAGTCGGTCCTGCTGGATGCACCCTGAAGGAAATGTTTAAGTGAAACACCTGCCTTGTCATTGTGTGGTTATATTCAGTATCTCACAAAAAAAGAGTACATCCCTCACATTTTTGTAAATATTTTATTATATCTTTTCATGTGACAACACTGAAGAAATTACCTTTTGCTACAATGTAAAGTAGTGAGTGTACAGCTTGTATAACAGTGTAAATTTGCTGTCCCCTCATAATAACTCAACACACAGCCTTTAATGTCTAAACCGCTTGGAACAAAAGTGAGTACACCCCTAGAAAAAATGTCCAAATTGGGCCCAAAGTATCAATATTTTGTGTGGCCACCATTATTTCCCAGCACTGCCTTAATCATCTTGGGCATGGAGTTCCCCAGAGCTTCACAGGTTGCCACTGGAGTCCCCTTCCACTCCTCCAAGACGACATCACGGAGCTGTTAGAGACCTTGCGCTCCTCCACCTTCCATTTGAGGATGCCCCACAGATGTTCAATAGGGTTTAGGTCTGGAGACATGCTTCGCCAGTCCATCACCTTTACCCTCAGCTTCTTATATATTATATATCTATATATATGTATATATATATATATATATATATATATATATATATATATATATATACATACACATATATCGTATATGTACATATTATAGATTTTTTTTTATATAGGTGACCATATGACCTCTGCTCAAGGGGCTTAGAATGCTGGGGGTGGAGACTGCAAGGGAGATGTCAGCAGGAGGCAGAGATATAGCAGTACACTGATCTTTCCAGTGGATAGGTGTGCCAGCCAGCATAAATCTTGACCATTGGAGGACAGGCTCCCAGCACAGCCATAAAACTGACCATATTGGGACGGATGTTCTACCATGCCTATCAAGGTCAGTTTGAAATAGGAAAGCAGGGGGACTGGCAGGATTACCAGATTTTTCACACAAAGAAAGCAACGTAAAAATATATCATCATATAAGGAATATGAAATGTTGGGGTGACATACACTTTGGGTAAGTGAAGGGAATTAATGTTTTATGGTGGTTAGGGGAATTCTGGTATGATTAAATTAGTCCTTGATGCATTGAATTTGATTTAGTTTTAATTTAGTTTAATTGACAATAGGCAGTCTCAGCTAAAAAGATCTTCAACAACCTCAGTTTTTTTTTAATTCTGCTTATTTACCGTTTTCTTAATGATCTGATATATAGACATATATTAACTGAATTTTTTTTCCAGCAGCTTGAGTTTAATTAATCAAAAGTCAGAATCATACTGTTTACACCAAGGTATTACTTTTAACACATTATTACAAACATACCAGTATTTATGAAAAGTGTCGGCCTTAATGAAATCATAATTGGAGGCAAGGCTGTTATGACAAGTGACTAACTCTAAGACTACAAATTTAACAGTCACTATATTATTACAATCATATAATGTCTTACTTATTTTTAAATAATAATTATTACCTATTAGTCTTCTAACACGTACAGTAACTAGTGTGGCAATTATACTATCATCCATTTAATCAATTGAATATATCTAATAATCCAATCTCTTGTCTCCTGTTATTTTGCAAAGCACTGCACAAACATTGGTACTATATAAAGCCAGTTTTTTTTAATAGTAATCTTTACCAGCGACAAGATTTAGGTTGGTATGTGTTTTATTAGGAAGAATGGGAATTATCAAAGGTAAACATTTTTTTTAATTGGTCCTGTTCTACATTTTGTATATTAAAATACATGTATATTGTGCTGAAGACATACACATGATATCTATACAGTAACTAACACAGTACACAGAGGGCTGGAAAGAGCTACAATGCAGAATCCAGTGCCCAAAGATCACTTTCCAGGCTAGCCACTTAAAGGGGGTCTAAGTTCAGCCTCCAAAGCTGTTGCTAAGGATATGCTGGATAGCTGCTGTGTAAAAACAAGCTCAAGTAGCATCTTTGATTGAAATCACTAAAGAAAACATGCATATCAATATCTTGATTGCAGAAAAAGCAAAGTTAAAAAATAAGAACAAAAGGTTATCAAAAATATAGGTAACATTTTTCTCAGCAGAACTGAAGATAAGGTGTCCAACTTTCTAGGACACTAGCAAAAAAGACATGATAGCTTAAGATCTTTTTTTTTTTTGCCAGTGTCCCAACATTCTGAAGGCAGCAGTATAGACCAAAGGTTTAAGTATTTACTACATTTCTGTTTCTTCAATGGGTCTTAAGGAGAAAAACATTTTTTATTCTCTTGAAGTTTACTTAATAACTGAAGATTTGCTATGTTATAGTAACCCTAAAAAATGGTAATTTTTACTTAAGCAGTACTCTGAAAGATTTACCTTTTGGCTTCAATTTCTCCTACAGAATATTAATGCACTTCCTGTTCCTAGGCCCTCGGGCCTTGATCCTCATAGATCTATATACAGTATGCAGTGTGAGATAATCTAAAACGCTGCTCCTGATAGTTTCACAATCACAATAGCACAATTAGGGGCACACACCACATCCACTGATGATCTTCGCCACGCCCTTCTGATGCATTTCACTCTGACAGAGCCCAATCTGGGTGAAATGTGTTGGAGGGCTCTGTTAGTTCTTCAGCTGATGTGATTGATCTATGTGGTGTGTGCCCCCTAAATTTGCTTTTGTGATTGTTTCATTGAATGAGACATGTTCCTACAGTGGCTGACACCCACTGTGGTAGGAGAACTGACAGAACGATAACTGGGAGGCATTTGGGCGGCGCTATTTTTTTATATGTGGTGCTAGTTTCAAAAGACTTTAAGGAGGCAGTGTATAAATACTGTGTTACTAACTGTTCTCCGTGCCGCACAGGAAGTTGTATCTGTGAACCTGCAGTGCACGGATAATCCTGCTCCAGCTTTATTTATTCTTTGGCTCCCTGTTTTCTAAACATCCCCTGCTGCTGTTTATACGTTTCTTGATCAGACTATATCAGCAGTGGGAAGCTCTGGCATAAGGAAGCAAAACCCTAGTCCCTGTACACAAAAACACAGTGCAGAAAAAGGGATGGTAGATCAGTAATGGGGAAAAGATCAGCTGCCAGGAATCCATAGGCAATACAAGTGACTAGTCCACATGCCTTTTTTGGGAACAGCTTCCACTCTTCTGATCCTCTTTAAGTCTGTACCATATGTCAGAATTATTTTTGTTAAATATACAATTGGTAGGATTTACTAAAAAATTAGAATAATAAATATTGCTACAAAATGTCCAATACTTAATTACATAGTAAGTACTACACCCGTTTTGAGCAGATAAAATAATTCGATTTCTGGCAGTTTTTTACATGCCATTTGCCTTTCTTTTGCACCAAAACACAATTTTTTCCTTTCCTTGTCTGGCGAGGTGGTCGTCTTTTCCAGTTTGTGAAAGTGGTCTTCTCTCCTTTAATCCATTCCCAGTCAGCACTGTTGGCACCGTTAGTTAGACCTTCAAAAATAAATTTACTTGATTAATTTTTATTAGTGCAAAGGAATAGTTTTTATATTAACGGCCTGTTGCAGTTTCAAAAGAGTTGTTTATCATTCCTAGGTTCTGCTGTTAGTAAATAATTACTAGCATTTGCTACATGGCTTCCCTCCTCAATGGCATCTGTGTTTGATGAATATCTCCCTCTTACACAGACCTTACCAGTTGTGGATCTTGAGTGTGATACATATGCCCAAAAAACATAATTAAAGTACACAGGATGTGTTTAGCATGCTCTTTTTATTCTGTTTTTCAAAATTCACAAGGAACAGTTTGTAGAAACAGAAAACATAGTGCTAAACAGTGACCTTATATATGAGAATAAGGCCACCTTGGTAGGGCCAGGTTAATATACAGCACAGTTGGGGATAACCAGCCAATGAATGCAATTATAATGGGATTTGCGATGAACAAGGTTTCCTTATGAGAGAGAAAGCCGAAGGATGAAGACGTTGAATAAAATGAGCAAGAGAAAGGAAAAGAGGGTTTCTCAGGTGGCCTATGCGTTTGTGAGAAAGCACATAATGGCTACATAAGACATGATTGCTTCATTATGGTTCAAGCAATGAGAAATCAAAGTTATCTGATAGGAATTTACCAATCAACAGCGTCCAGATTTTGGTATGCTTGGTGATATGGTCTTATAGAAAAGCTTTGATTTTGCCATGAATCATGGCACGTGTGACACGATTCTTGACCTCCAGCAGACTAAGAGTTGGGGTTTTCCAGGCATCTCCCACTGTTTGTTCTCGTCTATGGTAGTTTGTAAAAGAAGTTTAAACTGAACAATAGATTTAACAAGCACCATGGGAAGAAGTTGAAAAACATCAGTCCAAAACCTGTGGCCTTCTGGACATGCTCCCCAGACATGTAGGTGCGTTCCCAGATCTTTGCAGGACTGAAAGCACACTGGAGGATAGTTGGGTACAAATTTAGAAATCTGTGCTGGGACCAGGTACCAGTTTTTAGAGTACTTTATATGTGGTTTACAGTGCAGCAACATTCACGAAGCACGCCAGCCAGATATCGGGCCACAAAAGCGTATTTTTTAAATAAAATGTTTCTATTTAACCCCATATTAACTCTTATGGTAAGAACAAAAAATCTGTTTTCTTTTTAGATCGTTAGGTACACTGGATCAGTAGCAATTCTGAGAAAATGTGGATGTCCAAAAGCATTCTAAATTGGGAGTGGGCAACACAGCAAACAAGTGCTAACGCAAAAAAAAAAAAAAAAAAAAAACTGGAGTCTGAATGTAGCGCAAAGAGATACCCAAAGGATCTTACACCCAAAGCTGGCATCAGATGAGACCTTCACAACCGAAAAGAAAGAATGCAGAGGGCGCACCAGCCTAGCGCATTACCTTTAAAACAATTTATTTCTTATAATCGTATGTTCATCATACGTACAAAAAATTTATAAAAAACAGACACAAAATAGAACAATAAGTCCACTGGAAATGTCCACTGTGCGTAGTTCGCTGGTACAGACTGTGGTTAGATGTAGACCTCTAAATACAAGTTACGCATTTCAGAGTCCCCCTTCCTCAGGGCTAGGCTGGTGCGCCCTCTGCATTCTTTCTTTTCAGTTTCCTTTGGGTTTCTCTGACCCGTTGAGAGTGGCAGCACAGCAGGACGATGGCAATACCAGCTGTCCTGTTTCTAGCTTTCCAAATCGCATAACAACCCCTCAAGCGCAGGAGCATCAATTCTCTTTTTCAGACCTTAACAACCACCTGGTAAAACTTAGAATACATGCAGACAGAAGACCAGGTGGCAGCCCTGCAAATCTGGAAAACAGTTGCCTGATTCCAAAAAGCCAAGCAAGCACTCACACACCTAGTAGTGTGTGCCTTGACTAGTAAGGGTGGAACCTTATCCTTCAGAGCGTAAGCTAGCAAGATAGCCTATCTAAGCCACCTACAAAAGATGGAAAGAGAAGCTGGTTCCTCTTCATGGGGACCATCAGGAATAATAAAAAAATAAGCTGTTTTCCTGATGGAAGTAGTTAAAGGCTACTGTAAGTACACCTTTAGGAACGTGTTACATGTTACACCTGTATTAAGTTGCAACATGTAACATGTGTTCCTAAGCACACTTCCACCACCCCCATAGTCGCAGAAACAGACATGACATTCTCAATGGACTATGACTGTGCTGATTAGCACACTTGAAGTCCAATCACACTTTCTCCAGCTTTCTAATGGAAACCCTTATAGAGGGCAGTAAGCTGTCTAGGACTCCTCCCCCGCCTGTCAGGCTGGCATCCATTGTGAGGATCTTCCAGGACAAAGAGAGAAGTGATTTTTGATGCAGTTCCCACTGTGAGAGGTGGTGGTACACATCATTATTTTGCTTGAGCATTACTTAAGAAGATCTGTTTGCCTACTTATATGGGGGATGTTTCCAAGCTGGTTTGGGATCCCATTTGAAGATTTTTGGCTGGATGCTCCCTTTTTGGCACTCAGTTACATTGGCACGGACAATTATTTATGGGAATTCTTCACCATTCGCGGTCCTGTCGTTTTGTGGTGATTTATCTCTTTGGTGGCAACTTGGACTCTTTCTACCTATGAAAATATGGCAGGGCACTGCGGGCCTTTCCTTTGGGGACCATCATCCATGGACCTCCATGTCTAGTGGTCAGTAGTGGTGTATATAAGGGTGAACTCCATTGTTGAAAATGTATGTAATGAATATATTGTTACTTCATATTACAGAGGTGGGGACAATTTTCCCTGAAGAAGAATAGAACTACAAGTTTGTATGTTATTTGAAACGCTTTGGATATTCCCTCCGCATGGGGACTCATGGGGTCTCATTAATGTATCAAGGGCACTCTGTTGCTCATTATCTATGATACTTTTTTATGTATATCACTTTTGTATGTTTATGTAGACATGTTTTGTACTTGTGTTTCAATAAACTGTTATTCTTTTATATTTTTTTGTATTTTATTACCTTTAAAATCCCAGTTTAGAGGAGACATTTTTTTGTATATTTGGTTACTTATAGGATGGTGGCAATTTCTACCACCGTTGACTTGAGATGCTTTTTATTCAAGAGAGAAATGATTTTCCTAAATTCAGAGCTGGATTCCTGATCCACCAGGCCATGGATATGGATAACCTAATCTTCAGTGTAAGGGGTTGTTTAGAGACCTAACATTTTTGTCCCAAGACAACAGAATTTTGAGTTGTAGAATTCTGAACGGGAAATAGGCAAACAGAACTGCCTCTAATAAGACTACTATCAGTCTCAGAACTCTAATATAAAATCTTATAGTCAAACAGCTCCAATAGTGTAAGGTCTGAACCTGGGAATGGACAGATAGAAGTTTTTCTTGAGGAAGAAAAAACTCTGGCCTGAGTTGTACAGTTCCAGTACAAGACTGAGATACTCAAGTCAGTGGCTCAGTTCCATCACCAATTTCTGAAGGTTTAGGATCCAACCAAACCTTTTGAGGGTCTAGAGTCTCTGAAAAACATTGTTGGTCAGGATCTGTGCTGACTGTTTCCAAAAGAGGAGATCATCCGGATTCTGTATTCTAAGAACTTAGTAACGCTCGTACAGGGGTTAGAACCTTCAAAAACACTTGGGGTGCCAAGGACAGACCAAATAGTAGAGCTACAAACTGGTGAGGGTGAGCACCTATAGCACCTATGGAAAGATAGGGACATGCAAGCAAGCATCCTTGATGTCCACAGAGGCCATAAAATATCCTGGTGGTGAAGGGAGGCTATCACAGATTTGTTGAATTTAATGCAAAACCCTTGGACTCCTTTTCACCTTTCCACTGTCAGAACAATGGCAATGACTCCTTGACTCAAGAGATTTGCCAGAGTTGCATGGAGATTTTCTAATCTCTGTGGAGACACAGGCAAATAGAACAGCATGCCGAGTGATGGTGCAAACATTTCTAACTTGTAGCCCAGGGACACTATGTCCAATACCCATGCACTTAAGACACTTCCTGTCCAGGTGTTCATGAAAGATAACAGACGTCCCCCCACTCTGTAAAGTGGGGGAATCCATTCATGCTAATGAATATGTATTACTTTGTTATCTTATGTAATGGCAAAGTTATTGCCAAATAAACAGGCCGATAGAAATGTAAAAATTACTCTGGTCCATAGGCAGTGTATAGGTGTGAGGGCTGCATGGGTTAAAGTTCCCCTGTTGACATTAATCATTTTTACATACAAAGGCAACAGTACAGACTTTACTAATAACTCAAGTTCAGCACTGATTTCAGTTTGCTGAAAAACCTCTGCAAGTATTTACAGTGAATGTAAAGTCAAACATTTTTTTTTCAGATTTTAGTACAATTTGGAATGGTTACAACCTATGTCAGGTTTTTTATGCTGTCTGGGGAGTCCCTGTTGGGGAGATTTGGGCTCACCATTGATCCTGGGAACCACTGTTTATGGCAGGCTTTTACAGAAGATCCCTTGAAATAATTTTCATGTCCATGTCTCAGAGAACTCCTGCTCAATTAGTACATCTCTAGCTCACTGCACATATGTGTGATCAGTAAGTTGTAAATATAATATTAGATAAAAGAATAAAGAATGTAGTGTATCCAACATATGTAACACCTTGAGCAGATGGCAGTCCCCTGCTTTTAAAGAGAAAAAAAAAAAATAATTGGAAATAATAAGATAAAAATGTCCAAAAAAGAAACACTAACAGTGAAAATTGTAGTGCCCCTTACATTGGTGGTCAGAGAAAAAGTGCCTTCTTATATTGGTAGTTGGTGTAGTGGTCCCATACATTAGTGGCCAGTAGGACAAGCTTGCATTGTTGACCAATGACCAGTGGGAAAACTGCTCCTCTCAAAAACAGCTAAAAATATAATTGATATCAGTGGTTACTGGGAAACTCTTCATTGCTCAAGGAAGCCCTTGCAACCTCTGGAGGAACCTCCTCCTCTTCTCGGGTCCCTCTTCTGTAATCCTGGCCCCTCCCTCCTGATGAGTGCCTCCACTGCAAGCAGACACTTGTGGAAATTGCGGGACAGAGAGGGATCTCAGGTAAGCGTTAGGAGGGCTGAGAGGGGCTGCTGCATACAGAAAGCATTAAAATAAAAAACCTTCTGACTTTACGACCCCTTTAAAAACACAGTATATAACTCTCCTTCAATACAAAATACAGAATCTCACAAAAGTGAGTACACACCTCACATTTTTGTAAATATTTTATTATATCTTTTCATGTGACAACACTGAAGAAATGACACTTTGGTACAATGTACAGTAGTGAGTGTACAGCTTGTATAACAGTGTAAATTTGCTGTCCCCTAAAATAACTCAACACACAGCCATTATGTCTAAACCCTTGGCAACAAAGGTGAGTAAAGTGCAGTGCAAATACAGCGCAAAGATCAGTGATAAAACTAAAATATCAATATTAGTGATGAGATTCTAGAATGCAGCTGTTCATAAATAATGGTGAACCCAAAATTCACAAATGCAAGAAAATATATCACAGCGCAAAACAATAATGATAGTGAATCATATGCAAAATAATTATGGTCCTACTACAATAAAAACTCATAAAGTGCACCGTGCAAATATGTGCAAAAGAGGCTGAAGTGTAGAAACCATGTAAACATAAGCAATGATAAATAAGGTGCCAGTCCAGATAAAATAGTTCTTGAAGATCTCAATAAATGGTAAAATATAAACAGTCCCAAAAATGGGTCCCACGAAAGTGCTGGAGTGCCAGGAAGAAAGTGCACAAACATGCAATCTTTTCCGGTGCAGTGAGCAAGTGCCGGTCCTCCCCCTTTGGGTGTTCACTTACCAGACAACGATGACCCCTATGCTGTATACTCTCAGAGTTTGTTTTTAGCATTTGCACAATAAACACCTTTTATCGGATTTACACTATGTGAGCATCCTTTTCTCCAATACATGTATCGGGGTATTTACATCTGTGGAGACACATCTGACTTGGAGGAGTTTGACAGTCGGTTCCTTACTAGGACATAAGCTCTGTCGATCTCTATAGCTGTACAGCATAGGGGTCATCGTTGTCCGGTAAGTGAACACCCAAAGGGGGAGGACCGGCACTTGCTCACTGCACCGGAAAAGATTGCATGTTTGTGCACTTTCTTCCTGGCACTCCAGCACTTTCGTGGGACCCATTTTTGGGACTGTTTATATTTTACCATTTATTGAGATCTTCAAGAACTATTTTATCTGGACTGGCACCTTATTTATCATTGCTTATATTTACATGGTTTCTACACTTCAGCCTCTTTTGCACATATTTGCACGGTGCACTTTATGAGTTTTTATTGTAGTAGAACCATAATTATTTTGCGTACGATTCACTATCATTATTGTTTTGCGCTGTGATATATTTTCTAACAAAGGTGAGTACACTCCTAAGTAAAAATGTTCAAATTGGGCCCGAAGTGTCAATATGTTATATGGTCACCAATATTTTCCAGCACTGCCTTAACCCTCTTGGGCATTGAGATCCCCAGAGCTTCATAGGTTGCCACAGGAGTTCTCTTCTACTCCTCCATGACAACATCATGGAGCTGGTGGATGTTAGAGACCTTGCGCACCTCTAACTTCCATTTGAGGATGCCCCACAGATGCTCAAAAGGGTTTGGGTCTGGAGACATGCGTGGCCAGTCCATCACCTTTACCCTCAGCTTCTTTAGCAAAGCAGTGGTCATCTTGGAAGTGTGTTTCTGGTCATTATCATGTTGGAATACTGCCCTGCGGCCCAGTCTCTGAAGGGAGGGGAACATGCTCTGCTTCAGTATGTCACAGTACATGTTGGCTTTCATGGGGTTCCCTCAATGAACTGTAGCTCCTCAGTGCCAGTAGCACTCATGCCCCAGACCATGACACTCCCACCTCCATGCTTTACTGTAAGCAAGACACACTTGTCTTTGTACTCTTCACCTGGTTGCTGCCACACATGCTTGACACCATCTG
The DNA here is from genome assembly GCF_965119305.1 of Pelophylax lessonae. NCBI lineage: Eukaryota > Metazoa > Chordata > Amphibia > Anura > Ranidae > Pelophylax > Pelophylax lessonae. The sequence goes on from NC_138768.1 coordinate 391,510,267, forward strand.
AACCAAATATGTATATCTTGGTCTCATCAGACCACAGGACATGGTTCCAGTAATCCATGTCCATAGTTTGCTTGTCTTCAGCAAACTGTTTGCAGGCTTTCTTGTGCATCATCTTTAGAAGAGGCTTCCTTTTGGGACAACAGCCATGCAGACCAATTTGATGCAGTGTGCGGTGTATGGTCTGAGCACTGACAGGCTGACCTCCCTACCCCTTCAACCTCTGCAGCAATGCTGGCAGCACTCATAGGTCTATTCCCCAAAGACAACCTTTGAATATGACACTGAGCACATGCACTAAACTTAACTTCTGTCCTGTTAAACAGCTGTATGGTCTTGGCCACTGTGCTGCAGCTCAGTTTTAGGGTCTTGGCAATCTTCTTATAGTCTAGGCCATCTTTATGTAGAGCAACAATTCTTTTTTTCAGATCCTCAGGGAGTTCTTTGCCATGAGGGGCCATGTTGAACTTCCAGTGACCATTATGAGAGAGCGATAACACCGAATTGAATGCACCTGCTCCCCGTTCACACCTGAGACCTTGTAACATTAACAAATCACATGACACCAGGGAGGGAAAATGGCTAATTTGGCCCAATTTGGACATTTTCACGTAGGGGTGTACTCACTTTTGTTGCAAGCAGTTTAGACATTAATGGCTGTGTGTTGATTTATTTTGAGGGGACAGCAAGTTTACACTATTATAGAAGCTGTACTCACTTCTTTACATTGCAGCAAAGTGTCATTTCTTCAGTGTTGTCACATGAAAAGATATAATAAAATATTTACAAAAATGTAAGGGGGGTACTCACTTTTATGAGATACTAAATGTAATACGAACACACATGTATAATGAAACCAAACAGCACGTCTGTAGGAATAAAACCAATTTTATTGCTTCAGCAAATCTCAGGAAACTCTACCTTGGTTCTCTCTGATGTTTTTTGTCCCCTAGTAGAGCTTCTTAATAGTGCAAGAGAACATGGGGGAAATATGAATGGTTACATGAACATTACAACATTCCCACTTAAAGTGACACTAAACTCTGGTTAGGAAAAAAATATATTTTAGTAAAGTATGTATTCTTAACTAAAAAAAGTACCTACTCCCAGTCTCCTTCAAGTTTCCAAATCCTTTTTTTTTTTTTTTGCTGCCATGATGTGACTTTCTGTTAGAGGGTGTCTATGGTCATTCTCCATGGTCCCAATATATGTAGAAAGGTAGTCACCATTATATGTAGGAAAATAGTTCCGAGATGGACTATGACTATGAACCGTGAACTATGGGATTTGTAGTGTGTATAGTACAGTGTATATGGCTGCAACTAATGTGCACTGCTCATTCCAAAAAAAAGGAAAAAGAGGAAAAGGAGAGGTTTGAAAGCTCATGGAAGATGTTCCATGAGATTACAGGGCATTAAGTAGTGGATGTGTGCAAATTATTGTTTGAGAAAAAAGATATTGTTTAGTGTCACTTTAACTCTCTCTTTTTGGGGAGAATTTAAATGAATATAAGATTATTTAAGATATGAATGTAAGACTTCTGGTTCCAGCACCACATGTGAGGGACTGGAGGGAGGAATGGCGTCTCCAGGTTATCCTGACTACAAAATGGACATCCTCGCCCGCGGACGGTGAGTGACTCTAAGTCCACCTCTCACCCGCACAGAGGCAATGGTGAATGGACAAATTCCTGGTCCAAGGCCCCTCCAGTGCCACCACAGCCTCCTGCTCAGATCTCTCACAGCAAGGCCTACTCACAGCCAATATGGCGGATGGAGCCAATCCTCACACAAACCGGCTACCCCTGCAGGCTCTGCTCACCACTTGACCATATTGCCCTCACCACCTGAGGAGCAGTACGCTGGGATATCCCAGGCAGTCACAGCCCCATTGTCCCCCACAATAACAGCAGTGGTCCACAGGGCTATAGCTGCAGGGATCACACATTCCCCGGTAACGCTGTTTGAAAATGTGGTTGTTACATGCGGAAAAAAGAGAAGTACAGACTCTGCTGGGTATGTTTTTGTTTTAATGTTTATTTAGTTTACTGTTGTTTGACACCCCAATCTCAACCCCCTCTCTCAGACTCCTTTTGGCCCCAGCATAAATCGCTTTCCAGAATTTACTATACCTTTCTGAACCCTCTTCTCCTCGAACACACCTCTGAACCCTGTAGACATGATATAGCCATCTCAGGTCATTCGCAGATTTCAGTCAAGCTATCGGGCTTGGTGGCCCAGAACCCCTTAAGAATATGGCGATTCCCAGCATACCTAGCCCATGACAAGACATTCAGATCATAAGCGACACCTGGAAGTTGTTCACAGCCACTAACTCCAAGCACATCGACAACCCCAATTTTTTTGGGGAGACAGGGAAATCGGTCTTATGGGGAAGAATCATTTCCTACGCCTCTGGCTACAAAAAATAATTCACAAATAATACTTTGAGGCGAGCAAAGCTTTATGCCTAGCTCAAGCCAACTTGTCCCTGAACAACTCACAAACCCATAGGGAGGCCTGGCGAAAGGCCAAGGACTGCTTTGATTTGTGGGCAGAGGCTCAGGAAAAAACCCATCAGTCATTACTAGACTTAACTTAACTACAGTTACCATAAATACGGCAATAACTTCTTGCCCGCTTGTGTAGAGGCCCTCATACCCTCACATATATAGCCGCCCTAAAAGGCGAATCGGGAAACCTCCCCACCTCCCGAAAAAGTTTAGCCTCATCCTAGAGGAATTTTACTCGCTTTATGGAAATGACCCTATCAAATTAACTTTAGCCTCATCCTTTTTAGACAAGATCTCACTCCCTACCGTCAACGATTCCCTCCTAGCACAATTAAATGCTCCAATATCCATCAATGAAATTGCACGTACAATCAAATCTCTATCTCTAGGCAAAGCGCCAGGCCCAGACGGCTACATATCTGATTTTTACAAATTGGCCCTAGAAGCCATAACCCCCACCCTTAAATTGGTGTTTCAAAGAATTTTAGACGGGCACCAGTACCTACCCTCTGGTCTCCAAGCCCACATCAAGCTCATACCCAAACACCTCACGGACCAAGGCTCCTACCGTCCTATTTCCCTACTCAAGTTGGACTCCAAATTGCTCTCCAAAATTATCGCAAACAGGCTTGCACTCATTTTACCTTCCCTCATTCTTCCCTCTCAAGCGGGATTTACGCAAGGTAGATCTGCTTCCTCCAATATTAGGAAAGTGCTAACTGTACTAGAAATGGCAATAGCCAATCCAACTGAAGACTCGGCCATAGTTACACTCAATGCCGAAAACGCTTTTGACAATGTCAGTTTTCACTGGTTGAGCCTGGTCTTGTTGAAATTTGGTTTCTCGGGCCCCTTTAACCATCTCATTCAAACAATGTATTCAGCCCCGTCGGCCAATGTGATAGCAGCCGGCCACATTTCTAGCACAATAAGACTGCACAAGGGTACTAGACAAGGCTGCCCCCTCTCCCCCTTTTATCTAACCTAGCAATAGAACCCCTTTCCAGATTCTTACTCTCCCACCCCAATCTCCACGGGATCAAGGTAGGCTCCCAAGAACTCCACACTGCACTCTTGTCCTAGCACCGACCCCAGATCTATCCCAAGACCACTTTGATGTCCACATACCTCCATCGCCAGGATTTCTTGTTTTTCCTTCTGATACCTAACCTAATGCCTGCATGGCCATGCCTAACACCCTCTAAACACCCATCTGGAGAACACACCACCATAAGTTACACTGGAGGGGCACAGTTATGAACTGTATGGGTCCTCATCACAACTGCTGTTTGGTTATACTAGGTTTTATTCCCTCTTTCTTATTGTTTACATCCCTTTGATTTGTTTGACATGTTGGCTCCTCACATAGTCTACCTCTTAGAGCTCTTGACAGTTCCTTGGTTGTAATATCTGCTTGGGTTGCATCCCCCCCCCCAACCTCCTCCTCTATCTCACCTCCCCACTCCCCTCTTTCTCTTTTCTATCCTTTTTCTTCTCTCTCTCTCTCTTTCTTTCTTTCTCCCCTTCCCCTCTCCCTCTTCCCCTCTCCCCTTTTCCGGCTTACCCCCCCTCCCTGCCCTTTATTCCCCCCCCCCATTATTCCTCCCCCCTCCCCACCCCAAAGTAGATGACCTCATGCGATTACTCAAATGTTTCTGTTTTATATATTTTTTAGCTCCATTTACATGCATGTACCGCTATCTACTGTATTACTACCTGAAAACAAAATAAAATCTTCTTAAAAAAAAAAAAAAAAGATATGAATGTATATTTATTTATTTAATTTGATTTTATATTATTGATATTCTAATAACATTGTGTGGTTAATATGTGGGTAGATAGGGGTCATTTAATTCATAGCACAATGTATTTAGTATATGAATAATGAAACTAGACATATTATCCTTGATAAATAAATAGGAATGTTGTAACGTGCACATAAATACCCCTGATTTCCCATGTCTTTTTACTCTACGAATAAACCCAACTAGGGGGTGAAACATGTCTGAGAGATGACCTGAGCAGAGTGTGCTTAGATTGTGCTGGAACAATAAATGAATGTTAATTTTTCATGGAAGTAGTGAGTAATTTCATGATACATGTATGAGCCTGTTTAGGAGTGATACTGTAGAATGGTATCAGCGACACTCCTAGGAGCAGTGTCATAACAAATGTGAGTAATATGAAGATGTAGTATTCTCATCCATGTAGTACAAGTGAAGGACAAATATAAGATTTTATTTATGAATAAAAATACATGCCTATCCAAAAGGACTTTCTTCCACTGAACTTCCATAGCCAATCCATCTGTTCTTTACTGAAGATATCTACAAGTGTTGCATGGTACCTGTATTGGAGCAAAAGAGGACAAACATGAACATAAAAAAATGTAGCTCCCCTAGATTTTAATGTGTTTATAACCCAAAATCTACCATGTTCATACACAAATATTTTCAGTTGCCATGTCCTACCATGGCTTCCACGATCTGGCAATAGTTTGGTTCATTCTGACAGATCAAGGCATTTAAGCTGAACTCCAGGCAGATTTTAAGGACACTTGAATGCAGCTCTTGTAGCTATTTAACTTGAGCAGAGATGGCCCATTAGTCTGCTGCTGCTTCACTGTCCAGTCAGATGGCTAGGAGTGGACAAAGGTTACCACTGTATTCCTTATCTGTAAGTGGTGTCATCCATATGGCTGTGTTGTGCGAGAAGGCTATGTAAATCTCAGGACTGGATAAAAGATAATCAATTTATTTGGCAAATAAATTTCTCCGTTATATGTATTACACCAGTTTATTTCGTTTTTTTGCCTGGAGTTCAGCTTCAAGCTTCGAGATAATATTTCAGGCTGTCAGTCATTTAAACATAGTTTGCAGCATCAGTCTTCATTTATCATCTATCTTTCTTTCTTAAGCCAATCAAAAATAACTAAAAAAGCCTCATTTTTAAAAAGTGCTGACAGAAAGGCTTCTTATGACAGAAGAGACTGCAAGGAAGCCTATAGATGATATTGTTTTTTAGTTCAACCAGCGGGTTGAACTAAAAAAACTAACCCGATTCCCCCATCCACACATTCAATGTGGATGGGGAATCCTCCCCATGGAGCTATTGTATTCTGACAGCGGAGAGACTTCCTCACTGTCAAAATACACTGATCAACGCTGCCAGCTACAGCCTGCAGCGGTGATCGAACTAGGAAAATCCGACAGGGCGGCTGTACAGAGGCCGGTATAATAACTTATGGAGAACCTCCCTGCCCCCTGCCCATTCATGTATTGGAATGAATCCAGTCCCTGCTGAACCGGCTAAATTTCAATCTATGTATAGCAGGCATAGTCTTTTCTTTTAGATGCCTGTCAGCCCTTTTTGCTTTGTGTACACTGAGCTAAGCTGAGCTCAACAGTTTTGGTATGATATGATTCTTTACTGAGATGAAGTAACTCCCATGCGCAAGTGGTTGAATTACCTAAACCCTGGAGATAGACCAGGAGAATATTGAAGCAACGGAAGGAGTCATGAACATCATGGAGCTGGAGGGGATCACCTTGGTCAGTAAGTCTGCCATAATGTGACAACATGCTGTGCAAACAATCACATTATGGCTAAAAGTTTTTAGGAGCCCAATATATTTATTTTTTGTTGGTGGTTTACTTCCACTGTAAGCTTTGTATAACCACATTTTATGACTTGCTCAGTATTTTGTTTGCAGAAGTTCTGCGTTGCATTCATTATTTCTAAAACAATAAACTTGACTTAGGTGTGTGTCATACTCATAACTGAAGGCTTATTTCACAAAAGATCTAATAATTCAGAAAATAGAGCAGTGTTCTTACTGTTCTTGACATATCCGGGCTGCGGTGATCCATGTGGCCTTCTGCTCAGTGATGTGTATGTAGCAGCTGCTGTCATGTGGAGTCCAGCCAAATGGACATTTTGTTGCCTGAAACATATACAATTTATAATTAATAGAAAAATGGATTCTTTCCAGGAAACTGGCTCAACCACCTTAGCCTGAGAACAGCTGAATAACAGAGCTTATGTGAAACCACAATGTGGAAACTGCTTTAATATGACCATATTGTGTTTAGCTGGGGATGCAACTCTAGGAAAAGGCTGTTAATTACTAGAAATTGTAAACCATAAATACATCAAAATAGAGGAAGAAAGAAGCCCACCACACACCCACTCTCATCCTTGAAAGATATTTTGTTATAAGAGTTTTTTTGCATAATTTTAATAACTATATCTTTGAAATGTTGCAAAATAACAGATTGATAAACAGGTCATACAATAGAGCAGTCTTTTTCAACCAGGGTGCCCAGGCACCTTGGGCTTCTTTCTGGGTTCTTCCGGGGTGCTTTGGCAAAATGCCTCAAAATTGGCCCAAAAATTGTCAACAAGCCAGCGAGTGGATCAAGCTTGCCTTTTTGTTACACAAACCACAGGTTTATTGTGCCACATTACAACCTTGGGCACTGTGAAAGCCAGCCACTACCATCCTAATAACCGATGATGTAATTGGTTGATAAGGAGGACATCAGGCACCTGCATCCTTATTTGCCCCTCTCCATCAGTACTGTGGTCACTTTAGCTAAGTGTAGAAGAGAAACTGAGAAAGAAGAGGAATGCTGGAATACTAGTCAATACCAGTGTGCAAAGGGGTGTTATCTATGTAAGAACAAAGCACCCCTAATGTTGGCTATCCTACATATGGGGAAATTGCTGCATTATGTAAAATTATTTGTTTAGTTCTTTGTATTTTAAAATGGGGTGTCTGGAGGTTATGTAAAATTTTAAAGGGTGACATGGCTAAGAAAATGTTTAGAAACACTGCAATAGAGTTTACAGGGCAATGCCATATTTTATGAGAATGCCTGTATTTACACCAGGTCTTTATTTAAAATGGATTATTCCTTATCATGCCAAGCTGGATGCAACCCTATCTGTGGCTTAAATGTAACCATTTCAGCCCCATGTGGCTGCTATGGGGCAGGGTGGTGAGAGACAGGGACTAATAGGGAGGGTGCCCAGGCAAATTAAACATGGAAAATCTAAATGTTAAAATATAACAGACTCGGTACTATAATTTTCTGGTTCGGAGAGACGTTACAGTGGACCCTGCCCCCCTGTGAAGTCTCCCATTTAGAAGAGCTGTCATCAAACGCAAAGAAGGAGTATTCAAGATCCCAACTAGTCCCAGCTGTCTTGCTTTCAATGTTCAGCAAGCAGCATTTCTACTGGGTGGCGGTTCAGTCTTCTTCGTGTAGGTGTGGATTTATTGCCTTCAGAGCATCTACTGCGGAGTACCTGATCAGCACTCTGCAATTACCCCCGAAATCTTGACACAGTTTTCCTGGGGCTGTCAAATTGTCACAGGTTGTACCACAGGTTGAATTAGTAATTGTGCGCATGAGAATACAAAACGTAATAATACTACATGGTTATTATTATTGCTGCTACAGCTCTTTTTTTGTTTTTTTGACAACTACTGGATCACATTTTTCAGCACTTGCTAAGGCAGTGGAAGGGTGAGAGGCTTTAGAATTTACACCAATATCCCAAGATTTTACAAGCTATTCATAGCACTGGTCTCTAGTTATGTACCAACAGCTCTCCTTATACCTGAAAATGATTTATAAATGTTTTATGTTATTGTCTAAGCAACAGTTATACCCCTGAGCCCTTTCCAGTATGTTTTGCAGTTCTGTATATCCAAATTAAAGTACAATTTTTTTTTTTTTTTTTCTAAGAGTAAGAAAATTTTATTTGAAACAACTTAAACCTGCATCTAAATACAAAGTACAATTATTTTAAGGATCTAGTAAATTGTAAGGTTAATCCAAGATTTATTTAGTAGTCAAATTCAATCATTTTAAGTTTGTTCTTTCTGAGACTTTCTGGAACTGTAGAATAGTGTCTTGATATTAGGATATTCCAAAAGTTGAAGATTACATAATATCTTAATATCTGACGTTGATGTTCCCAATAAAAAAACAAAAAAAAAAAAAAAAATACCACTTATTCACATTTGTCATATTTAAAGTGACGAAGAGTAAGTGCATGATTAAGCTCTGGGACAGAGAGAAATGTGTTAGGGGGCATGGCTTGGCTGGGGCCCAGGCTGGGGCAGGATCTTGCACCTTTTTTTTGTCTGTTGTATAATTGGAGCTGAGATGGGCTCTGTCCTTGCCTGCACTTCCAGCCGTGTACTACAGGAGAGGACCTGAGGGAAGCCTTGAGTGGCACCCCCTTTATATTGTCTGGTTCTAAAGAGTAAGTGTAAAGTACAGAAAAGAATACCAACCATTGAGAATTCAGCACTGATATAAATTCAGTAAACTGAAATCTGATTAGCTGCTATTTATTGTAAAAATAAACATAACTCCATTATGACTTACCCCTCCATTTTCCTTAAGTAAAACCTTTAGGTCCCAAAATATAAAAAAATATGTTGATACTTAATAAAAAACCTGCCAAAATTTCCATATATAAAATGCTGGTATAAAGTGGACCATGTGATTAACCTACCCAGAAATGCTAGAAACTATAACAGTTTCCTCGCCTCCAAAAAACTATGTGAACACCATAAAACTGTCAGCAAAACATCACAAACTTGTTTATGAAATTGTAATGTTTAGTTCCCTCTAAACAGCCATAACTACATAAAGAATCATTAGTACCTTGACATTAGCTCCCCATATGTTCCATGATATACCATCACACTGGTAAAGCATTTGGCTCTTATCATCAAAATGCAGGAGTCCTTTTAAAGCTGGAGTACATTTCTTAGGAAAGGTCATTCCTTTTTCCTACAAAGACATAACAGAAAACCGTCAAAATTAGAGTTTAATAAATAAGTAAACAATATTTTTCTATTAATGACAGGATGTATTTTGAACTAATACTACATACACCTAATGCAGAACTAAAGTGCTTTAAAAAAATGATAGCAGGTAGGTTGTTATTGCAGAGAAGGCCCTGCCTTACCCGCTAGTAATTTTCTCCTGAATGTACAGTGATCCTTACATACACAGCTCAGTGTACATTCTTGGCGTGGCTTTAGTGTTGGATGCCTGTGTGCTTGCATGGTGAGGATCAGGTGACGACAAGGTGGGACAAGGGGCATCATGAATGCTGCATCATTCGAGAGTCACTTTTGCAAGTAGGAGAGGCCTTTACACTATAAAAAGTTCCCATCCACAACACTGTGGACTTTAGTCTCACTTTAATGTAATACTAAAGTCTTGTTTTTCTTTTTTTTTTTTGTATAAAAATAGCAAACATACAGTATTATATTTAACTGCTGTGTAGTGGTTTTGCACAGGGCAGCATTGATTATCCTCCCCTCAGGTCCATCTCCGGCACTCCTGGCTCCTCCCTCCTGCGGAGTGCCCCCAGAGTAAGAAGCTTGGTATGGGGGCACCCGAGCCGCTGCTGTGTTAGACCATTCAGACATGAGCAGCGGCTCGGCTTCGCCCCCTTCCTATTCTCATTGGCTCACATACTTTGATTGACAGCAGCAGGAGCCAATGGTGCCTACTGTGTGCCTCAGCCTATCAGGAGGGAAAGTCCTAGACAGCGGAGTATCTCGTGCAACATCGCTGAATCGAGATGGGGCTCACAGAATGCATTAAGATAAAAAACCTTCTGCCTTTAGAACCACTTTAAGGGCCAGTGTTGATGGGCTTTTGTTCACTTCCAGCTAGTTTTGATTCCTATACAAGTCTATAGGAATGCAAAACCTGCCCTGAAGCAAGTCAATTACAGGTCAAAAGGATGTCAACTGCAGGTCAAATACACTTGTCAATTTATTCTGCATGATTTCAGAAGTGTCTTATAGTAATTATAAACTGATCCCATCATCCAAAAGGCCAACAAAGCAGGTCCTAAGTGGGGTGGAGATAAAACAACAGACAGCAGTATGACCTAACCATAATTTGTCCTTCCATATCCTATGTATTACAAAACTCATTCAATATTACTGTAAAAACAGCCACATACCTGCTTAGAAGTATCAGAAGATATGGCCCTGTCTGACTGTGGAAGTTCTGTGTTCTGTGCAGGCACTTTTATGCTCTTCTGGCCATGACTCCTTACTGATAACTTGGCTGACTGGGTTGAGTTAAATGATGGCTTTTCTTCTTCCACTTTCAGTGACACCATACTGTGATACTACATACAAGGCAAAAATGTGTTACTTTTAAGAAATAATTGACATTTTAAGTTTTTTTTTTAAAGTAAACTTAACACTAAGGCCAGAGGCTTAACTAGAACCTTCAGGGCCCCAATGCAAGAAACCATGAAGGGCCCCTGGGACCCCTGGTCGGGGCCCTTTCCTTCAAGCCTGGGGCTCTTCCCACTGATCCTGGGGCCCTTTACTCTCATTGTGGTGCCTTTTATTATGGTCCCGCAGTGGGACTTTTTCACAAGTTCTGCAGTGGGCCCCCTTCCTGCCATCTTGGGGCCTCCCCAAGGTGGTGGAATGCCAGGGCCCGGTTGCAAGGGTGACCTTTGCGATCCTGGAAGTTCACCCACTGGTCTCAGTAGTTTTTATTTTTTGTTATTTTAATTGTATTATTTTTTATCATTTTATTTTATTTTTTTTACAAAGTCACTGACTATGACTCTGTCCATTCAGAAAAGGAAGGAGCTGGTAAATTACATATTTACCGACCCCTTTCTGGTTCTCTATTGTGACACATCCACTGCAGGGGGGGGGGAGCAAAGTGGGGGGGACCAGGGGAGTACATAGGGGCCTAGAGACAGCAGAACACAAGTGAACTGGATAGGAGGAGTGGCGGTGGTAGCATACAGAGGAACCAATCTCTTCCATTTTCCTCCTGCAGCTACAGGAGGAAAAAAGAGGGACAGTGATTTCTCTACATGCTGCACCCGCCGCCCCTCCTATCCAGGTGTACAGGGGAGCCGCACAGGCCCCCTGGAGCATGGGGCCCGGTTGCAATTGCAACCCCTGCAACCCCTGTAGTTACGCACCTGACTAAGGCCTCATGCACACTGCTGCTGTTAGACTCCCTTTTTTGTGAGTTTAGGCATTTTTATTCTGCCCTTGAACTCCCCTAATTTTATCCTAAGTGTCTATGCACACATTAATGTTTTTAGCAGTTTAATAGCAGAGAATTTTAGAGGTTGTTTTTTGAACACCCTAAAATCACGTTCAGGAGAGGCAATTTTGACCAAAAAATGCTGAATACTGTTACACGTGTAAACTCGCATACTTGCCAATGAAATAAATAAATGGCCAAACTCCAAACTCTGCTAAACTCATCTAAACTGTTTTGAAAAAAATGCAGCTTAGGTGAGTTTATAATGCTGATTTTCTCCTGTCAGGATGAACAGCGTTTACAAGAAACCAGTGTGCATGAGGCCTAACACACACTGAGCTAATTTATATTACCCTCTCCATCCTCAGCTGCCTTCTTACCTAATTCAGGTAGGTGAGTCCAGCCATGTCCTGCTGTAATGTTTACTTCTGGCTGGTCCTTTTCATCCGCCTACCTACTCATGAGTGTAAAAACTCAAAGACTTTTTATGGGGATTTCTCCCGGCTATCCAGAGACACAGAGGCGGTGGGAAAAAGAACAAGGTAAATATCATAGCCGGATGTAGCTGGACTGGGTACCAAAACTAGGTAAGTATGTAGCTGAGGAGGGGAATAGTGGGTTAGATCAGCTTAATGTATGTTTAGATCAACTGTTATATGTTTTCATGTGCATATCTTGTAATATTTAGCTGTCACTTTCGAACGGTTACTTACTTGATAAATGGTATCAGTTCCTTTGTTGTATACAGATGAAGGTTTAACCTGAAAAAAGAAAGATAAAACATATTTTTTGTATATGAATAGGTTGTATTTTTTCATAGTGTTCTAGTGTAGCAGCCAATTGTTGGGTGTAAGTACTGTTCAATGACCAAGGGAATGATGTCACTGTTCCCCCAGGTTGCTGACACTGCTGATTTCAGTGCTTGTAGTGATGGAGGAAGAAATGGGAGCCCAGGCAAGGTGAGTATAAGGGGGTGAGGGCAGGGGGCCCTTTACAGGGATATTGTCAGTTTCGTTTGCATGGGCTAGGGGAGCGTTTCTTTAGGCAATACAGAAGATTTGTCATCAACCTACCACAGCCTTCTGACAAAAAGAGCCCTTACCACACTGATGAGGTTGCCATGATGTGGCTTTTTGCTCCAGTCAGTATGCATCCAGTGTTACATGACAGTGCAGTACAGCAACATTTTTCAACCAGTATGCCCAGGCAAAATGCCTAAAAATTCCCCAAAAATTGTATACAAGCCATTGGGTGGATGAAGCCTGCCTTTAAGTTACATAAAGTCACAGGTTTTCATTCTGCACCATTACAAACTTCCAGCTACCAGCATCCACTCTTTTTACTTTTGTATCATCTATATACTTTTTATATTTTGTTTATTAAAAACAATTTTAAATAAGCTTTGCAAGTAGTTAAAAATGCATTTAATAATGTGAAGCGATAATAGAGAACTTACCTTATTGCTGCTATTTTTACTTAACGCTACAATCTGTACACAGGCTGTATAAATAGGCTATTAGAATTAAATTTGCAAGTTGTGCTGAACTAGAATTAATGGTCTGTAGATTTACTACATTAGGGCGTTCTGTTTAAGCGTAAACGTGAACCTTGTCATTAACCGCCTAGGGCAAACTTGGATATGTCTATGGATAATTGGAAATAATTTTACTATTTGGGTGCTGGGCATTCCAAATCATATTGCGACATTTGGGTATTATCTCATATAATTAGTGTGCAAGTCAAACATTTCCCTTGGGTGCCTATTAAAATACTTTAAAACCCAAGTTTCAATTGCTGTGGAAATTGTATGTTGTGTCCAGATTTTACATTGCTTGGAATGCAGGATTAGTTTTCACTGCTTACTTTGTAGACTCCAACAATGCAAATGAGCAGTGGAGTTTGGTATGGTACATGTATCTATATATATATATATATATATATATATATATATACAGTACTGTATATATATATATATATATATATATATATATATATATATATATATATATATATATATATATATACAGTATACACTACTTTGCACAAGTTTTAGGCAGGTGAAGAAAAATAATAGTGTTAATAGTTTATTTTCAATAATTAACAAAATGGAAAGTAAATGACCGAAAGAGAAATCCAAATCAAAATTTGCCCTCAAAATAGCATAAATTCTTCAACACTTGCACACAGTTTTCGAAGGAACTCAGCGGGTAGGTTGTTAAAAACATCTTCAATATCTAACCACAGATCTGTGGATTTAGGTTGCCTCAAATCCTTTTGTCTCTTCATGTAATCCTAGACAGACTCGATAATGTTGAGATTAGGGCTCCGGGGGGTCCAGAGCACCTCAGTTTCTATGTTTTCGTAAATAGTTGAATCCCTTTTTCAGAGGTATGACTTTTGGCTACAAATCTTCAATGAAGACCCCTTCTGACCAGACTTCTCTGGACAGTAGATGTATATACCTGGGTCCCACTGGTTTCTGACAGTTCTGTTGGCACTGCTGGACATCTTCTGATGTCAAAGTGAAGTAAGCATGATGTGTCTTTCATCTGCTGCATTAGGTTCCTTGGCTGACCACTGCATCTACGGTCATTAACGTTGCCATTTCTTTGTGCTTCTTCAAAAGAACTTGAAAAGCACATCTTGCAACCCCAGTCTGCTTTAAAATGTTTGTCTGGGAGAGACCTTAAGACGCTCATAGTGCTTAAGGCATATAGAGCTGGTTTATTAAATAAAAATTGCACTTACATTAAGGACAATGAATTTGAGCGATATGGGATAAAATCTTGCACAGCCGCCTGCAGTGCAGTCCACGCTAGTTGACGTCACTTTGCTCTGCCTTCATCCCAGTCAATGCCTTCTTAGAGGAAATGCATTGGATTGGAGCTAGGAAAGTGACGTCAACTAGCGCGGACTGCACTGCAGGCGGCTGTGCAAGATTTTATCCCATATCACTCATTTTATTGTCCTTGATGTAAGTGCAATTTTTATTTATTAAACCAGCTTTATATGCATTAAAGCACTATGAGCACTTTCCATTTTCTTTTATACCCACATGATGTGACTAACAAGATTAAGGAGCACCATAAGCCTGGATACATTCCCTGGACAAGGCTGGCTGACCACTTGTCTTCAGAGCCGCTTCCACTCACACGCATATGATCTCTTGGTGGGATCATTTGATTTGGTTAGCGGCCAATTTCCACATGTAGAGCACAGTGGTGACACACTTTCCTTTGTGGATTATTTCAGCTGCACTACAAACAGTTTGTTGTATTTGGATGTGGGAAAGTTGGAGCATCATCTCTTCACTAAACACATTGAATAGTTGGAGCACTGGATTATTGCACCATTTATTATTTGTCATTTTTTATGAACAGATCATGGCTACTTATTCACAAAAAAAAATATTTTTGATATAATTCACTTACCCCGTTCTAGGCAACAAGAGTTTAACTTATCTAGTGACACTTTGCCATTTATACATTCACTATTGTTTGATTTTGCTTTTTGCACATTGTTTATTGCATCTGTTACCTATTCACTTTTAAAATATTATCTCATTCAAAAACAGTGCATCTTATTTATTTTACAATGATATTTTCTCCTCACTATTCAAGGAGAGTTTGATTGCAGAAGTTTTTTTTATTTCACATATTTGCAGTTGAGTGCACCTTTTTGTATTGTTTAGATGCAGTATAACTACATTGTGTCTCGCTGCTTTGCTTGGTTTTGCCATGGTGTATGACCTGTGACATGAAACTGTCTTCCACAGCCTCACCTTCACTGTTTAGGAAATATTCGCCCTGTATGCAGCCGCTGACACCAGCGGCTCATGTGCTCTGAAGGTTCAGCAGACCTTCAGAGCTCCTTGCCGACTCCTTGCCGGAAAGGGAACTACCGCGCATGCGTCATCGTGGCTCCGGCCACTCACAGTGCCAGAGCCGTCGAACCCAGAGGAGAGGCAGAGGGAACATGACAGCTCCCTTAGCGGTGTCCAGGCGACCATGTGGGGGCTTCGTTCTAAGGTAAGCATTTCATAATGTGCTAGTATGCGATGCAGGTTTTTTTTTTTGTAATCAGGGAATACTACCACTTTAAGCCTCCTACACAGCAGTTTCTGTTTCAGTTAATGACTGTGTTGCAACCTACAGTGCCTTGCGAAAGTATTCGGCCCCCTTGAACTTTTCGACCTTTTGCCACATTTAAGGCTTCAAACATAAAGATATAAAACTGTAATTTTTTTGTGAAGAATCAACAACAAGTGGGACACAATCATGAAGAAATTTATTGGATATTTCAAACTTTGTTGACAAATAAAAAACTGAAAAATTGGGCGTGCAAAATTATTCAGCCCCTTTACTTTCAGTGCAGCAAACTCTCTCCAGAAGTTCAGTGAGGATCTCTGAATGATCCAATGTTGACCTAAATGACTAATGATGATAAATAGAATCCACATGTGTGTAATCAAGTCTCCGTATAAATGCACCTGCACTGTGATAGTCTCAGAGTTCCGTTTAAAGCGCAGAAAGCATCATGAAGAACAGGGAACACACCAGGCAGGTCCGAGATACTGTTGTGGAGAAGTTTAAAGCCAGATTTGGATGCAAAAAGATTTCCCAAGCTTTAAACATCCCAAGGAGCACTGTGCAAGCGATAATATTGAAAAGGAAGGAGTATCAGACCACTGCAAATCTACGAAGACCTGGCCGTCCCTCTAAACTTTCAGCTCATACAAGGAGAAGACTGATCAGAGATGCAGCCAAGAGGCCCATGATCACTCTGGATGAACTGCAGAGATCTACAGCTGCGGTGGGAGACTCTGTCCATAGGACAACAATCAGTCGTAAGCTGCACAAATCTGGCCTTTATGGAAGAGTGGCAAAAAGAAAGCCATTTCTTAAAGATATCCATAAAAAGTGTCATTTAAAGTTTGCCACAAGCCACCTGGGAGACACACCAAACATGTGGAAGAAGGTGCTCTGGTCAGATGAAACCAAAATCAAACTTTTTGGCAACAATGCAAAACGATATGTTTGGCGTAAAAGCAACACAGCTCATCACCCTGAACACACCATCCCCACTGTCAAACATGGTGGTGGCAGCATCATGGTTTGAGCCTGCTTTTCTTCAGCAGGGACAGGAAAGATGGTTAGAAATTGATGGGAAGATGGATGGAGCCAAATACAGGACCATTCTGGAAGAAAACCTGATGGAGTCTGCAAAAGACCTGAGACTGGCATGGAGATTTGTCTTCCAAAAAGACAATGATCCAAAACATAAAGCAAAATCTACAATGGAATGGTTCACAAATAAACATATCCAGGTGTTAGAATGGCCAAGTCAAAGTCCAGACCTGAATCCAATCGAGAATCTGTGGAAAGAACTGAAAACTGCTGTTCACAAACGCTCTCCATCCAACCTCAATGAGCTCGAGCTGTTTTGCAAGGAGGAATGGGCAAAAATTTCAGTCTCTCGATGTGCAAAACTGATAGAGACATACCCCAAGCGACTTACAGCTGTAAACGCAGCAAAAGGTGGTGCTACAAAGTGTTAACTTAAGGGGGCTGAATAATTTTGCACGCCCAATTTTTCCATTTTTTATTTGTTAAAAAAGTTTGAAATATCCAATAAATTTCGTTCCACTTCATGATTGAGGTCCCACTTGTTGTTGATTCTTCACAAAAAATAACAGTTTTATATCTGTATGTTTGAAGCCTGAAATGTGGCAAAAGGTTGAAAAGTTCAAGGGGGCCAAATACTTTCGCAAAGTACTGTATATATATTTCTCTTTTTTGGAGTGGATACTACTGCTATTTTAGTGCACACAAATGCGTTGTTAACTAAAAACATAGGACAAATTGCAGATTGCCTTAGGCCATAAGTTAGTACGTTATGGATATATGCAGGAGAAGCAGAAGCTATTGAATGTGTCATTCAAATGTATAATGAAACATGTATTCTTTCTTATTTAGATAAAGTTTATGTGTGATTCCTGTTTATGTATAGTTCTTACAGATTTTCCATTTCCAATAACCCGAAGTCTCTTCTTTCCAGTTTGTACAAGACTGATATCTTCAGATCCATCTCCTCTAATTCCCCCATTTGTCTTCTTCATATTAGGAATCAGAACTTCTGCTAGACCAATGCTGCAAGTGCTCCATTTTGGTTGGGAGGTGCAGTTTTGTAGACGTTCTCCAGCATTCTTTTGACAAATACCTGGTGAAAATAAAGTAGGCACTAAGCAGAGCACAGTTTGCATGTAACACATATGTAAATCTTTAAAATGAAATTATTTTATTTGTTCTCTTCTGGTGTGCTAAACTTACTATTGAAAATGTTTTGTTAAATCTGTTTAATAAGTGCCAAAAGTATCTTTTGATTTTCCTAGAAATCTTGTGAGCTGATAACTTTCTGTGCTCTTTGTACAGGGTGGGGTACAAAGAGGGGTAATGGAGATGAAGAGGAGGTCTCAGATGAGGAGAGGTTTGTGTCAGAAATGAAATAGGCAGGGCTGACAACTCATTCTGAGCTGGGTTGTCATGTTAAAGAGGAAGGTATAATTCTGGCACATCAACATTAATTTATCTGTACTTTCAGTGTTAAAGGGGAAAAAAACCATTGGGAAATGTGCATGTATTGCACAAATGTACTTTTTTTTTTTTTTTTGTAATTTGCCTTGGTATGTGCTTTAAAGTGATTGTAAAGTCTACTTTTTTTTCTATTAAAATAACAAGTATGTTATACTTACTTGCTCTTTGCAGTAGTTTTGCACAGAGTAGCCCAAATCCTTTTCTTCCCTGGTCCCTGGTTGGAGCTCCTGGCCCCTCCCTCCTGTTGAGTGCCCCCACAGCAAGCAGCTTGCTATGGGGTCACCTGAGCCGAGTTGCAGCTTTGTGTATCCATTCAGACACGGAGCTGCCTTTTGGCCCCATCCTTCTCTCTCCTGATTGGGTAACTGAGTTTCATTGACTCAGGCAATCAGGATAGAGTCCCGGATGGTTGAAGCACTCATGGACATAGAGATAGGTAGAGAGGGGGCTCAGGTAAATATTAGGGGGGCTGCTACACATAGAAGGATTTTTAGCTTAATGCATAGAATGCATTAAAATATAAAAAACGTCTGACTTTACAAGTCCTATAAATTGGTCGTATAACATAACTCCAATACAATTTCAGAAAAACAAAATAGGGCTCTGCCTCAGCATGTTATAGCTGAGCAGGGCTGATTGCGGAACAAAAAATATTCCATATACCAAAAGGTATTCATCTTGCACCAAATATGATGTTGCAATGGTAGGAGAAGGCATTGTCTCCCAGAGATTTCCAATTATCCTAAAGTGTGGTGCACATTGACCACAAATTATTCTGTGTGTCTGGGTTTGGAATAGTATTTTACTTCCACGCTTTACTGGTTCCAATTCCCTCTTCTCACTTCAGAAAACTCCAAACTATTACATTCAAATATATATGGGGATCCAATAGCTGTAGAGTGGGCCAAAACACTTTATATGCCCCCAAAACTCCTGGCGGTTTGGAAGTCCCACATCTCTTCAGATATTACAAGGCAGCACAACTGATCCAGTTATCTAAGATTTAGTCTAATAATTACAGACCAGACTGGATCAAACTTGAATCCCAAGCAGGTGCCCCGCACCCGATAGATCTCCTTATGTGGATGCTATATTATACCCCACTTTATCTTACTCTTTACAGCTTTGGGACAGGACTTGTAATGAGTTCTCTCTTAAATCCCTGCACACACCATTAGCCCCTCTTTTTAACAATCTAGTGTTTCCTCCAGGCCTAGCCCCACACCAGTATTTATGGTGGATAAACAAAGGTTTATGGGGCAGGACATCTTTTAGATCACAAAAGACTCAGATTGCCGGGATAATTCCTTCAAACACTTAATGCAGTATTAAACCCAAAACCAAAAATGTAATTTATTGCAGCAATATATTAGATATATTAGCAGTGGTGGCTGCATTATTTTTCTTTTATAAGCTTTTTTCCCTCTGTTTTTCCCTGGTGATCTGACCAGTAATATGCCTCCTGTATTAGAGAGAAACCACTCTGGATAAATTAACACAGGGGGCACGTTTAAACCACAGCATTGTCAGTCTGGGGCCTTGGGAGGAGAAGGAATGTTAGATGAACTAGCAGATTTAAAAACAGTATCAAATTGAAGGCAAACTTCAGCTCATACTTTAAGTTACAGCAGTTTTTGTTTTCCTTTTGAGATGCAGACTTTATATACATAAATAAATAAAAACTGATAGTTTTAAGCCCCCTGTCAGTGGTAATTGGTTTATTTCATCCCTGTAACTGCAAAAGAGCTTAGTCTGTTGAAAAACAACAGACTTACTGGCCAAATCACCAGATGAAAATAGAAAGAAACGAAAGCCTAAAAAAGGAAACAAATGCAGCCATCACATCCATACCACAGAACTGGTAATCTGCAATATAATAATGTTTGTGTGACGGATGTGTGAGCGGAATAAAACACACATGCAGAGCACGAGTGATCACAGGATTATTTATTGAGAGATTGGGTTGACAAAGAGTTGGGCAAGGATAGGTTCGCATGGGGCCGTACGTGCACAGACAGGAAATCAGGGCAATCTGACACAATATGGTTTAAGTCCAGTGTCACAGGGCATTAATCATGACACAACAGGGTAGGCAGCAGTTTGACACAGCAAGAATTAATTTTTAGCACACAGGGCTGTAATCCACGCACAACAGGGTAGGCAGGAATGTGTAAAAGCAAGGGTTAACACCAGCACACAGGGCAGTAATCCAGGCACAACAGGGTAGGCCAACATGTGAAAGAGCAAGGGTTAGGTGATTTACCAGCTGACAGCAGCCTCAGTCAAGGGGATCCAGGTAGGGTGGCAGAGAGAGGAGGTGCACAGGACAGAGGGAAGAGGTCCTTCATAAGCTGATTGTGGGTCCTCTGAGGGCTGTGAGCCCTGACCATAGCTTCAGGAACACACAGGCAGCAGTTGTGAGAGTGAGAGATATGGCAAGAAGAAAGAGCCTACAGAGTAACAATATAGCACAACAAAGGGAAGTAGTCCACTGGGCAGTAATATGACACAGCAGAGAGAAATAGTTCAAAGGGCAGTAAGCTCAGCCAATATAGAACTGCACAACCCAGGAGTCCCAGTGTCCAGAAATTAGCACAGAGTCCATGTGGGCACTAGTTCTAAACACCTTCTAGTATCTTTCCAGTGGAACCTCCAGACATGCTTTCCCGAGCTCTGAATAGTCTGACCCTCCTCTCTTAGCAAACAGATATCTGATAATTCAAGTTCAGCCAAAATCTCAGCCCCCAAATTATCAGTGCCGAGGTGTCCGGCTCTATCCTAGTACAGGATACAAAAACTTCTGTGCTACCTACTTAGAGGAGCCTCATCTCATACACTCTGTGGGACACAGGAACTCACAGATCAATTTATGCAGATAAGATGACTTCCTTAAACGCTGCCTCTGGATTAGAGGTCACTGATTTCACAAAAAAATCTAATATTTCTAACCTACGTTACAGTTTGCTTTTGGGTTTAATACTGCTTTAAGATGCCACCCTCCAAAATGTTTCGTATGCATCAAACATTCCATTTTATGCATTCAATCAAACAATCCACAGAGGATATCAAGAAGAAAACATTGTTTGAGAATAGATGTATGTGTGATAGGGGCCCAAGGTGAGGCATCTCAGCACTATGAAAATCTTGAAAAATTCTACGCTAGCTTTACCCTTATTGTGAAAACCTACATAAATGGAGAGTGCTCCTCACATACATATACGTTCCCGCAAGTGGAAATAATACTTACCAATAGGAATCTCAGCATTATACCAGCTGTTTTCCACAACACCAGATAAGTTACTCCATCAACTGGCATGGGAAGTGGATTTAGGAACAGAAATATCCAGAGGATTGGTTTCCGTGAACGACCAGGATATATAGAGGGATACTCAACACAACTCTAAAAAAGCTAATTACAAAGTCCCATTCCGTTGGTACCTGGTCCCATTGAGGGTCACTAAGATTTACCCAGATGTATCCCAGATGTATTCCTCTGTGGGCAGGAGGGTACTATATACCACACCTGGTGGTCTTGTCCCAAGGTTAGGAGATTTTGGACCAGGGTGTTCAGTATGATTCATTCAGTAACTAAGATAAATGTATCAAAAACTGCCAAAATTGTTCTTCTGAACAAATCGGTAGGGGACATTTCATAATGTATTCTAACTCTAATTTTTTATAATTTCTTAGCAGCTAAAATGACCATCGCTAAAGCATGTAAATCACATATAGTCAATATATATTAAAACAGGTGTGTATTATCCCACGCTCCCTAACTCGATATGTCCCTCACTTCTACCCTGTGTCTGATGGCTGCAACCAAATAATGGTGTTCCCACAACTGCAAACGAAATAATATCAAAAATGTTGGCTGCGCCTATCCGTGTGCAATCCAATTAATGAGATTCAATAGCTGAGGAGCCTGGAATTAACCCCAGCAGGGAAGGTGATTTTAGACCTGGAAACAGGTCCAAACTTGAGGTGAGCGCAGTGGTGAAAGGTGGTGGGAGTCACTGCACAATTGTATTAACTGAAATCCACAAGGTTGAAGGTGGGAAAACTGCGGAATATGAGAAGCACATTTAAAGGGAAAAATATTTGAAAGAAGAAAAGCACTACCGGTACTAATTGAATTATAGTCATCTGGGACTGTCACATTTGTTTTATTTATTTTATTTTATTGTACACGAGAAAGTTTGTCACCGAACAATGATAGCAGTTTTGTGGTTTGAAACGAAGTTGGATTGCACACAGATAGGCTTTGCTGGGGACCCTGGAGCCATCGGCTCCCATTGCTGTCAATCAAAGCCAGTGACTAGGGAGCGGGGGGCGGGGCCGAGTCCCACTGTCTGTGACAATGAGCGCAGCAGCAGGGCAAGCACGCACAAGTGCCCCCACGGGAAGAGGCTTCCCATGGGGGGCACTGGACAGAGGGGAGAGACCAGGAGCGCTGCCGGGGGACCTAAAAAGAGGAGGTTCGCAGCCGTTCTGTGTAATTCCATTGCAAAAAACAGGTAAGTATAGACATGTTTGTTTGTTTTTTTTTTTAGTTTTTTTATACCTTTACAATCACTTCACGTAAGTTAATGCAGTTGGTCACTTAGGCCCCGTTCACATAGGGGCGATCCGACTTCGGGTGGCGACCTCCGAGGTCGCGGTGCGAGCAGCGCGCCGCGACCTCAGAGCGGCCGCCAAGGAACTTCATAACATTGAAGTCTATGGCGGTCCCCTCCGGGTCGCCCCAAAGAAGCTCCGGACCCTTTTTCTAAGTCGGAGTGACTTGTGTCGCTCCTATTAGAACGGGTCCGCAGCTTCCCTATGGAAGGCGACCTACGGCGACCTGTGAGGCGACCAGGTCGCCTCACAGGTCGCCTTAGTGTGAACGGGGGCTTAGAAATAGTGTATGTATATACATTTTACAGGCTGATTGACACATATACTGTAAATGTTTTAGGATATGACATTTTTTGCTATTTACTGTTTTCTTATGAAATCTCACCACGCAGATATTTGTATCCTTGTTTACTGCAAAACAATAAAAACTATTGAAAAAGAAAAAAATGCAAATTTGTCAAAACCTATTTAAAGAGATTGGGGGGGGGGGGGGCTTTGCTGTTAAAAATAACATACACTTTTTAGACCAGTATTCTTTATCCACTTGCCGACCGCCGCACGACTATCTACGTCGGCGGTCAGCCCCTCACAGGCAAACTAACGTAGGGCTACGTTGCTTGCTTGTGAGGGTCTAGGGAGCGAGCGCGCGCCCCCCGGGGCGCGCTCCCGCTCCCGCGTGGTCACGGACCCCCCCGCGCGTGTGACCAGCGGACCCGATGTCCGCCGGTCACTCGGCGATCGGCGGGGGAGAGGGAGAATGTCAGGCAGCTTGTGTAAACAAACTGCCTGTCATTCTCCTCGCTGCAAAGACACTGATAAAACGGATCTGGTATGTAGATCCGTTGATCAGTGTCCTTACAGCTAGAGCCACAGCCAATCACAGTAGAAACCACGCCCCTAGGGACACACACAGCCCCTCCCTTCCAAATAAAGTTAACCCCTTCACTACCAGTGTATTTTTACAGTAACAGTGCATATGTATAGCACTGATTACTGTAGAAATGTCACTGGTAACCCCAAAAGTGTCAAAAATGTCAGTCAAGGGTCCGATCTGTCCACCGCAATGTCGCAGTACCGCAAAAAAAATCGCAGATCGCCGCCATTACGCGTTAAAAAAAAAAACAACAAAAATGACAAAAATCTTTCCCTTTGTTAGTAAACGCGATAACTTTTGCGCAAACCAATCAAAATACGCTTTTTGCGATTTTTTTTACCAAACATAGGTAGCATAAAATAAATTGGCCGAAAATTTTTAAAAATTTTGATTTTTACATTTTTTTTTGGGGGAATTTCATATAAAAAAATGTGAAAAATATTGTTATTTTTGCAAAATCGACGCTCTTTTTTTGTTTATAGCGCGTGATCAAAAAATCGCACAGGTGATCAAATACCACCAAAAGAAAGCTCTGTTTGTGGGAAAAAAAGGACGTCAAATTCGTTTAGGTACAGCGTCGCACGACCGCGCAATTGTGCGTTAAATTCACGCAGTGCCGAATCGCAAAATACCCCCTGGTCGGAATGGGGGTAAAATCTTCCGGGGCTTAAGTGGTTATAAGATGTTGTAGGGTGCATACACCATATAAAATAGGATTTTTACTTGGTACTTTGTTTTATTTTGTGTGCCCTGCATTATAAGATAATTGCAAGATGTGTCTGACAATAACGATTATCAGATGCAAATGCTGTATGGAGACAAGTCTTAAACAGTGTGGAGATAAACATACTATATAAAAGCATATAAAGTAAATTAAGTGAAAATCCCAATAAACTTTTTTGTGATAAAAATGTGATAAGTAATAAACCAGACTGAATGAAACAACTAAGGTCTTGTCTATGCACTTCAATAGGTTAACTGCTGCTAAATAGACATGTGTGGATTTTTTTCGTTCTAAAATGAAATTCAGACAAATTTTTCATTATTCAGAGATTTGGATCTATCAGAATACAATAATAACTAAATTAAATTACTCCCGAAATAACAAAACGAAATTTTGACTGCAAATTGAATCGGTTTCAAATAGAATTCAAAATCGAATTATAGTATAAAATAGAAGAATAGAATAAAATAGAATAGGAAAAAAAGGAAAAAAATATAAACTAATAGAATAAAACAGAACAGAAAAGAATATAAATTAAAAGAACAGAATAAAATAGAATAGGAAATAAAGAAATAGATTAGAAAATAATAGAATAAAATAGAAAATAATATAATATAAAAGAATATAATAGAAAATAAAATAATAAAATAGAATAGAAAAACCAAAAGAGTAAAACAGAACAGAATATAATAGAATACGAAATAAAGGAATATAAAATAATAGAATAAAATAAAACAGAATAGAAAATAAAGGAATAAAATAGAAAAGAATAGAAAATATTTTAATATAATAGAATAGAAAATAGAAAAGAATAGAACAGAATAGAAAAAAATAGAATAGAATAAAATAGAAAGAATATAACCATCTTTCGAAATTCAAATCTTGAATAGAATAATGTTGAATTTGAAAAGAATAGATTAGAATAGAATAGAAAAGAATAGAAAATAAAACAGTTGAATAGAAAAGAATACAACAAAATAGAAAGAATATAACTGTCTTTCAAAATTTTAATTTCAAATAAAATAAAATCAAATAGAATAAATACAAATTTGAATTTGATTCAGATTTTTTGAATTTGCTTGAATTGAAAATTCGAATCAAATTCTAAAATGAATAAATAAAACTAAGCTAATTCCCGAAAACAACTTTAAAAAAACAAAAATATTTAAATAACGAAATGAAATTAACATGCTAACCATGTTGTGATGATAATTAAGTCTGACAAGCCCCAAGCTGGGTGAAGTGAATGGGGGACCCCTTCTGAACACAATACCAACCTCAGTTTCCCCACAAGTCGCTAGTTGGTAACATTCACCCTCTCATTCACTTAGAAAAGTGTTTTCATTGCTTTTACTAGTTGTAAATTGATGTGTCAATGGGGGAGAGAATATTATGACTCATCAGACTATATCAAAATGTCAGTAGAAAGCTGTAGCTGAAGAAGGAGTTTTTTAGCTTTTTTGCAGTAGCGTTTTTCAGCTGTAGCATTTTTTAGTTTTTTAAGCAAAAATACTTCCACAAAATGGCTCAAAAACGCTGATTACTGCCAAATAGCCACTTTTTTTTTTATTTTTATTTTTGGTGTTTTTCAGCGTTTTTAAGCTTTTATCAGAGTTAGAGAGTTTTTACAGCTGAAAAATGCCTCCTAAAACCCACCAGTTCTGGGGGGGGGGGGGGTTCCAGCCAGAAAACACCCCTGCCAAAAACTACTGACAATAGCCTATGTGTGCATGGAAACATAGGATAAAATGCACAGGAGTTTACTTGCTGCAGGAAAAAACGTCTGACGTCAAAAACAGCAGCTGTAAAAATGTCCAGTGTGCATGAGGCCTAAGACTCAAAAAAAAAAAGGCAGTGGTATCATAAAACTTTACTAAACCAATTGAGACTAGAATAAAAGTGGAGATGTCATAAACCTCCATTAGCCAGGATCCTCAAATTCTTTTGAGGACTTATGTAAATAGCCAGGTTAAAAACAGTCTGGAAAATAGTTTGAACAATACACATTCTGCATCTGTTTTTTTAACTACCAGAGCCAAGCTCTATTCATATTCCATGATTCCTGCTGTGATGAAGTTACCTTTAGAAAAAGAGGTCACACTGATGTTTGGGGAAATGGCAATCAGTTAAACACCAAACACAATTATAAAAATAGGTCCAGAAGGCAGAAAGGACACAGTCAACCTCCTAAAAGAAGCATTCATAATACCCATATTATATTTGGGGTCTAACAAATTAATATTTCATTCTGTTAAATAATATGTTGGTATGTGAAAGGATGTGTCAGCATTGTGTCTAAGCATTATCAGCACACCTTCTGACAGCTCATTGGTACTTTTTAACAGAAATGAATCTCAAGGAATAAGATGCTGTATTTAGTAGCTCTGAGCTCTCATCTTACCACTGAAACTACTAAGAGTTGTGTATGAGATCCAGTGACTCTGACCATAGGCGTGCGCACAGGGTGTGCCTGGCACACCCTAATCACCCTGTCTGGCACAGATTCACTCTGTTTAGGCCCCTGATGTTTCACTATATGCTATGCTGACACTATCAGTATATACAGTATACATGTGTGTTTGAGCTTTGGAGTGCACACCCTAATGCAATAGGCTGCGCACACCTATGACTCTGACATAGAAGACTAGACTCAAGCAGGCCATATATGTATTAAAATTCAGCAGGTACCAGCTGAGTTTTGATTCTTGTATCATGTATGGACAGGGAGATTGGTAGATCAACTCCTATACAACTACTGTGTTGGATTTCCCACTCGATCAGTGCCACAGACTGTAGCCGGCAGTGCTGATCAGTGTATTCTGATAGCGGGGAAGTCCAGTGTGTGGATGGGGGAATTGAGTCATTTTTTTTTTCCTTTAACCCGCTGGTTGAAAAAAAAAAAAGACTCATCTCTTAGCTGCTTTACTTTGCAAGTGAATTGGACACTGCATGGGACCAAGGACCACGTGAACTTTACATACATTTTTTGAAAATGTATTCTCTTTTATGTTATTGATGTTTGTGCCTGTTCCGTGATATATTTTCTGTAAATATTTTAGGTGCCATTTTTCCTTTAATTAAAATGATAGTTACAAATCTTTATGCTGAATCTCTAAATGCTAGAAATAAAAGTAGTTATAAATTGAAACGGTGTTTTACCTTAATGCATTCTCTGCATTAAAAAAAACTTTCAATACCTGTTCCCTCCATACAGTCCTTCTCGATACAGCGATATCCCTATCTGCAGCTCTGCTACTGTATCTACCTGGTTTCAAAGAAGGCTCTAAGCCAGTGGTCTCTAAACTGCGGCCCAGGGGCCAGGTGTGGCCCTTTGCTTACCTTTATCTGGCTCTCTGGGTGCTTTTCCACCCACTGATACAAGACACTATTCCTCCCACTGACAATAACAATGGGGCATAATTCTTGCTACTGACATCAACAATGGGTCACTATTTGTCCCACTGACACTATTCCTCAAACTGATACCAATAATGGGGAGATATTCCTCCCACTGATAGCAATTGTGGTTCACTAATCCTTCCACTGAAACCAATGTTGGGGCACTATTTCTCTCACTGACACCAATGATGGGGCACTATTACTCCTACTGACACCAATGATGGGGCACCATTCCTCCCCCTGACACCAACAAAGGGACACTATTCTTCCCACTGATACCAAAGATGCATTATTTTATCCCACTGCCACCAGGACAATGTCTACTCCCAATGGCCACAGTCACCTAAAGTCTGACGGACTGTCAACTGGCCCTTTGTTTTGAAAGTTTGGAGTTCCCTGCTCTAAGCCATTGGCTCCTGATGCTGTCAGTCAAACCCTGTGAGGAGAGAGCAGAGGGCTGATCTAGACCACACACAGCCTGGCTCGGGAGTGTGCCCACGTGGGTACCCCCTCAACACACAGCTTGCTGAGGGGGCACCCCCAGGAAAGGAGGAGCGGACAGCGTCATTGGGGGACTCCAGAAGAGGAGGCAAAGGAAAGCTCTGTGCAATACCATTGCACAAAACACTTAAGTATAACTTCTTTTTTATTTTAATTTTTTAAAATAGCCTTTACAACCACTTTAAGGAATCTCCTAAAGCTCTAAATAGGAATTAAAAACCTTTGCCTCGGTGAAGAGTTTTCATATTGTAAATTCTGTTACATTCCTGTTTGGGCGTGGCAGTGAGTAATAGAGACACATTTTAAAGGCAAGAATTGTAACAGTAGATGATGTGAATGGTGCCTGTTTCCGTTAAAACATTTTGTTGCAACAGTTCATGTATATAAAGGGTTAACTGCTTAGTTAACTTGCCCCAGTGATGTTGAATATCATTCTTCTGGTGCTTAGATTGTTGTCCCAGAGCAGGAAAATCTATGCACAGAGTGGGATCTGACAGTGTATTCATTACACATGCATTAGAAAACAATTATTTTAATAGTTGCACCATAACTGTAGGTTATCTTACAATTATAGACTCTATACATATCTCCTAAATACCAGTAGTAAAACTGAAAAAAAGAACACCTTTTTTGTTATGAAAGCTATCATTAATGGCGACATTTTGTTACTGAAAGGAAGTCGATTTTCTGCTAAGTCTGTTCCAGATTTTAAGATGGAGATCAAAAAAGAATACCTCCTCTGGGGTCCACAATTTTCACTACAGCTCTTGTCTTAGTGCCAAGAACAGCATTCACAGGAGAATTCAGAATGACTTCAAAGGTCTCATCGTCTTCTTCTAATCCATCCTGGGTAATTGCTATATTCCAAGTCTTGGTTGACACTCCTACAACAAGTAAACATTTCAATTACTCTTTTAATTACTATTTCAAACAACCTGGTGATAGGGAAATATATTAATTAGCATGTCTGCAGTTAGATGGGAAGAGTCGATGGATGCCATTGTGCTTGCAAAAATCTGATTGCTCTCCTGCTGTTCTCTCCAATCACAGAACATGCCTGTAAAAGCCCCTGGACAGTATTATTTAACCCATACTGTGCTTCTAAACATGCAAGATGTTAATTTAGGGCATTAGTAATGGCATTTTCTTTCAGATGGGATTTTGATACAATCTGCAATCTAACCGCTGTAAATGTGATCATGTATACATTCCTAAAGCATAAATCAGTATATAATAAACTGCACTAAGGTGGCCAGTCAAAGCCAAGTAACTGAATATATACTTGAACATTTTTTTAGGAAAGTAACATGAACTGCTTAGTATGAAGAGTTACATTTCACATTAAATGTTTACACGTAAAAGCAACATTAAGTGCCATCTGTTAAACTTGGCAATACTCAACTAAGAATGTTTTGTAGATGGTTAATGGCTTTTTGCCTAAGGGCCTTTTTACACTAATGTGCCTTTATGTGGATAATGGTTCATATATATTAGGCATAAACAATTAACTTTAGTGCACATGGTTTCCTATGGCCATGTTCACATGCTAATGAAAAACCCAGCACATAGAATATGTTCCTCTTGGAGAACAAAGTAAATTATCCTTAGAAGGGTGCTTCTGAGGCATTGTAAGCTGTAGATTGATTGGGAAGCCTTCTTAGCTTCAGAGTTCTACTTAACTGTATATTGCCATGTGTGTCTGGAGGCAGTGTATGTAACTCAGTTTTTAGATGTTGTACCCAGTCAAACTTTCTGTGCCCTTGTCCTAGGAATTCACACAAAAACAGTTTTTACTCAGTTTTCAGCCTTTTTGTGAATTGAACCTAAAGCCTAGTACAAACAGACCAAATGTCGGCCGACATTGGCTGGTTCAATAGAAACCATCCAACATTCGGCCGTGTGTATGGCAGCCAGGCTGACAGAAGGCGGCTGTTCCGCCATCTTCTATTGAAGGCTAATGACCGAAACACAGTCTACCAACCGCCTCCCGATCCAGTCTCTCAGCCAACGTCTGGGAGCACTAACTGGAGAGTTCTGGTGGGGGAGGGGGGGGGGGCTGCCCTTACCCTTATCAGAACACAATAGCTCAGCAGGGGAGATCACTGTACTAACACCGGATTGTTAGTACAGCGCTCCAACATGAGCTGACAGCTTTATTTCTGGGTTTGACGGAGAAAAAACGAGTGGTGTGTACTAGGCTTAAGACGGAAATAGTCAGTTGAGATATATGCTCTATTTATCTCCAATATAATTGCCAAAACAGGTTATAGCATTAATTTCACCAATGTTACATATCAGTTATCTAAAATGCACATCTGAGGACTGTTATACTCCTTTATATATACCATTTTCTCTATATCTTTAGCCAAAACTTTTTCTTTGTTAGTTGTGGATGGTGTAGAAAAGGGTAGACCCTCTATCAGGTTTTTATTTCTGCCTGTGTTCCCACTGTAAACACTCAGAGTCCACTGCAGATAACATAACTTGTATAAGCCCTCGTTCACACTGAATGCAGTTTTAAAATAGTGCTAATATATGCAATGATTTCAAAGCCCCAGGACAGTGCGATTTCACCTTTGGCTTGTGATTTCATGCCCAGATGTCAATGCAAGTCGCACATGAGATTGCCAAAAATATTGCAGGAACTATTTTTCAAATCACTCTACTTAAAATCGCACCTTTAGAACAGTATCATAGAAAGACATTGGTTGCGACTTCAGGTGCGACTTGTAAATCGCATGTTGCACCTGAAGTCGCATGGGTGTGAACAGGGGCTTAATGTAGAATTTGGTAAGTCACAACACCTGCTAGGGAACACTCACAGTATATAATAAAAATGTGTAGCAGAGCAGGTATCAGATGTGCCAACAGCATCTGTCTTGAGAGGTGGAATGCAACCTGGCTGATCTGTACCCAAATGGGGAGGTTTTCAGGAAGAATGGCATGTCCATATCCTTTCCCTGCTTGCCTGGAACCTCTCCCTGCCACTAATCACTATTCTTGTTTGACTGGTGATCTGTCCTTACACTACAACATGCAAAATGTGCACCAAGCCCAGTAGCCAGGGTCTTAAATAGACTCTGTCTGAATCAAGATGGTCGCCAGAGTAACATGGAGCAGCAGGATCTGACTTCCTCTCCACCTGCAATGCCACTGTGTTAAGCGCTACCTGCAGAGAAAAAAAGGGCACCTGCCTACATATTTATTCTGGGAACTGTTTTGCCAGGGCTAAAAATCCAAAACTTAACAGTTGTCACTGTAACAGGTGAGGGGAAATCTTCTGCTAGGGACATCAGACAACTGAGGGGATTTTTCCCTAGTTTAGAGACATTTGCTCCTGCTTTCTGTTGTGATTCTGCTGCAGAACACAAAATGAAATCTGATGGGAATTTCTGAAGGAACGTAGACTTATTTCATTACTGATTTTATTGAAAAATGAAAATAGTTTCAGCTTTAAAAACACTTTAAGTGTAAGGTCAACTGACTTTGCCTATATTGGAACTCACAGAAATACTGCCAGGTAATGAACCAACAAAATAAGAAC
Source organism: Pelophylax lessonae (assembly GCF_965119305.1). Taxonomy (NCBI): domain Eukaryota; kingdom Metazoa; phylum Chordata; class Amphibia; order Anura; family Ranidae; genus Pelophylax; species Pelophylax lessonae. The sequence continues at coordinate 391,542,090 of NC_138768.1, forward strand.
TTTAGGCATGCACCAACAAAATATGAACTTTAACCACTTGCCGACCAGTCACGTTGACTGTACTGCGGCAAAGTGGCTCGTTATCGTCTGGCGACGTAGACCTACGTCACCAGATATTCCCCTCTCTCGGAGGCTCGCTCCCGCTGTATTTAGTTACAGCGGGAGTCAGTCCAGGGGAGGAGCGGTGGTGATCATCGCTGCTCTTCCCCGATCGTCGAGGATCTAGTGTGGAAATCCGCCCGCTTGTGTAATCAAAGCGGGCGGATCTCCTAAGTGACAGGCATGGTCAGGTCGCAGGGTTCAGCATAGCTGAACCTGCGATCTGTCCCTGTGTCACTCAGTCACCTCCCCCCACACACGTTAGTAAGCACCAGGCATACATTAACCCCTCCCTCTCCGATAAAAATTAACCCCTTCCCTGCCAGTGTCATTTTTACAGTAACAGTGCATATGTATAGCACTGATTACTATAGTAATGTCACTGGTACCCCCAAAAGTGTCAAAAATGTCAGTCAAAGGTCCGATCTGTCTGCCGCAATGTCGCAGTCCCGCAAAAAAAATCGCAGATCGCCGCCATTACTCGTTAAAAAAAAAACCACCAAAAATTAGAGAAATCTTTCCCTTAGTTAGTAAATGCAATAACTTTTTCGCAAACCAATCAAAATATGCTTATTGCAATTTTTTTTTTACCAAAAATATGTAGCAGAAAACAAATTGGCCAAAAATGATAAAAAAAATTTGATTTTTACATTTTTTTGGGGGGGAATTTCATATAAAAAAAATGTGAAAAATATTGTTATTTTTTCAATATTGTCGCTCTTTTTTTGTTTATAGCGCAAAAAGTAAAAATCGCACAGGTGATCAAATACCACCAAAAGAAAGCTTTATTTGTGGGGGAAAAAAAGACATTAATTTAGGTACAGCTTTGCACGACCGCGCAATTGTCCGTTAAAGTAACACAGCATCGAATCGCATAATATGGCCTGGTCAGGAATGGGGTAAAACCTTCCGTTCGTAAAGCGGTTAAAAATACGCTCATTGAGAATTTTTTAGTCAAAGACATGTAGCTAAATACATTTTGGCCTAAATATATGACAAAAATTGAATATATTGGATATTTTTAAACTCTCAAATTAGAAAAATATTGTTATTTTTTCAAAATTGTCGCTTTTTTTAATTAATATCGCAAAAAATGAAAATCGCACAGGTAATCAAATACCACCAAAAGAAATCTCTGTTTGTGGGAAAAAAAGGATGTAAATTTCGTTTGGGTACGGCATTGCATGACCGCGCAATTGTCAGTTAAATTCGCACAGTGCCGAATCGCAAAAAGTGGCCTGGACGTAAGACAGCAAAATCCTCCGGTGGTAAAGTGGTTAAGCATATACCATGCTCTGCTTGCATGTTAGTATTATTTTTGTGTGTCCAGGCTTCTGTGTTTTCAATAACAGTAGATAGCGTGGATAGCAGGGCAAGTGCCAGAAGTGGTGGAACAGATTTTCTGGCTAAAAAAATGCCCTGCTGTTTGGTGTTTCTACTCACATATTTTTTTTATTTTACTTTGACTGGTTGTGTAATTTGAAGTTGAAAGATTAGGCAGGGGCAGGTAAATAAATATATTTGACACTTCGCAAGGCACTAATATCTAATGTTAAAACCTGTGCAACATTGTGATCTTTACATCACAAAGGTTCTTTTTAATTTTCAGAATCTCTTTTCATTTGTTTTGAAGGAAGTTTTGGATAAGAGCATAACTCTTTTGAAATCTATTTATCCATAGATGATATTAGGATGGAGTCTCTGAGTTTCGCCACAGGTTAAATTACTAAGTCTTGAACAATTTGGTATAAAAGAAGAGGACAGTCTGGTGACCATTTGTAAGACTGTCAGGGAAGAAGGCCTGGGAGCAAATATGAAAGATCTAGCAGTGGCATTAGGATTATAAATCTATTTATGTTGGGTCTAAAGCATATCCCATATTTTCAGCATAGTGATGGTCAATAGTGAAGTGTAGGGTGAGAGCAACCTAGACTTTTTAGAAATCCAAAGAATGTTTTAGAGAGTAGCAGTACCCAAGACACAAGCAGTACCCAAGACACATTCTTAACCTAAACAATTCTAGTCAAAAATGCTATCTAGTAATAGCGTTGCAGTTAGGCACTGCTAGTCCACATGTCTGTTTGGACCTTGATAATATAGTACCAAAGAGCTTTGGTTTCTTCTGGCCCAAAACTATTCACCGTAACGTTGGGAAAAAACAAAACAGGAGGTATAACCAATGGTATCATTTGGAACAAGAATAGCTCTTGGAAGGACATTCATTTTGATCATATTAATTTTGCTTAACTAGGAAGGCTATCATCATTGGAGATCTCCTTGGTAAATTAAATAAAGATAAGTAATTATCTTGAAATAAATCTGTTAGGTGGGGGTTGAGATGAATCCCTAAATATTTATTAAAATTTTCAGATTTCTAGGTGAAAGAAAAGTGCAGTTTAACCCTCTGGAACTCAGACCTAGACAGTGTAAGTTTCAGAATTTCTGATTTAACTAGATTAATTTTGACGTTCAAAATGTTTCCGAATGAGGTCAAGACTGACATCAAATTAGGGAAGGAGGTATAAAACAGGATTGTTTTAAATAAACTGATGTTGGTGTATATAAAAAAGATTATTCACATATGCAGATTATGTATTATGTTATTGTGTTTATGTATTTGTTGATAATCTGAATCTCATGATTATTCACATTTTGCCTAATGGTGGAGAAGAATGGTTCTAGAGAGATGGCAAACAGGGTGATAAGGAGCATCCCTAGTGGGTGCCATTATGAACTGTATAGGGTTCACTCAATGTGACATTATTCCAAACTTGGATTATAGAAGACTCATATAATGACAAGATCCAGTGGTGCATTTTAGGTCAGAGGCCAAAATGTCAGAGTGGCCATTAGTTAACCCCAGTTTACCTTATCAAATAGCTTCTCTGCATCAGTGAAGAGGAGTTGAGTAGGCTGGGATTGTTTGTGTACATAAACTATAAGACAGATTGCCCTAAGGGAGTTAGCTCTAATCTCCCTACGAGGGATGAATCATGAGAAATCCACTATGAATAGAATGAATGGAAAGAAATCTAGTAGTAATAGCAAGCACACTAGTGCACAATTTTAAATCTAATTTGAGCAAGAGAATTGGCCTATAACTTTCCAGTTTAAGCAGTACTGTCACCCGTGCCCTGGAGGTTAACACCTTATCTGCTCTTTTTCTGTGATGGAGTTAGCATAAGAGGTTAAGCGTGGCAAAAAATCGCAAGGTAAAGTGGTCAGTCAGGTGTTTTACCCATAGCCATGCCCTTCAAAGCTCGGAGGAACTCACCCTCTAAAGCTTTAAGGGAATCTGTTAAACCATAATGAAATGTTTGCCTATCACAATGTTTAACACATTCCTGGCAGAGATCAGCCTGTGATAGGAAGATATTGGGGGGACATTGCATAGATTTTGATAAAAGTTCTTAAAGGCATGTGCTCTAGCGGGGGTAATATGTATAATCTCGCGCAAGGGTGTTTTCTTCTTGGGGATAAACAAGGCCTTTTTTGTCTTTAAATTCCTGGCTAGGAATTTCTTTAGTGTATTATCCTATTCATAAACCCTTTTAGGAGATTAAGTGAAACATCTCTTTAGTTTTAGACTCTATAAGGATTTTAAATCTTCCCTTATGCTAAGAGTATTTAGGAAGCTTCTTGGTGAATCAAGAGCTCTATTTGCTGGTTACATTCTCACTTCTTTCTAGCACCTAGTTTAATTAGTTTTGTCTCATGATCAATTTGTGTGCGCCCCATAGAAGGTCAGGGGTGACACCAGGTGTGTCCTTCTTACGAAATATCATTTAAGGTCATGAGTCAACTGGGACAAATCTATAGGATCTATAAGAAGAGAGTTATTTAGCTTCCAGTGATCTTTACAGGTTGGAAGCTTGGGTATATACATTTATACTGTTTAATGTAAACTTATTTTAGGGCAGGTCAGGTTCACTTTAAAAAAAAAGTTAATGTAGAAGTTTTACTAATAGTGTGAACACACAGTATATTAACATTTTCTATTTCCATGTTTTTCTTTTTCTAATGGTTATGAGGGGCTTCTTAAGCTGAGTTCAAAATGCCACATTGTGTAAAACTATACACATAACTGCTTTTATCCTGATATACCCTCTTCTAGTTTTCAGTTGAGTAGAAAATGTTCAACATTTGCTTGTAAAAGTTTTGAAGCATGGCCTACTAAGAGTCATTTCCTGAAGGGACAGCTATTGAATGTCACTGTGGGTGACCTACACAACTAGGGTCTGTAAATATGGAGGACAGCAAGCAAAGATGAGACGGTCCTGCACCCAGGACTGTCACATAAACTGTAGAGAAGTAAAACACAAATCTGAGCCCAATTATTACATGCCCCACACTATATGAATTTAAAGCAGTAATAAAGCCAAAACAAAAATGCATTAAATTGCAGCTCATCAATTCTAAGTGTGGAGATTTTTCCCTTCATTTTCACCCGGGGGTCCAGCCAGTAAGTAGCATTTATAGGGTTGAGACTATTTAACACTGACAAGGGTGCTCGGGTTTTATCAATTTATGTAAAACCTTAATCCCAAATGAAGATGGTCACAGCCTGGTATTCAGAATAAGCCAAGTAGTATATGGCGGCAAGGGACTGCGAACTGTTGAAGGAGAGGTAAGTATTACAGGATTTAGCGCTGCTTTAAATGTGGTGAATACAACTCTATGATTATGTTACCAAAAAACTGTCAAAAAATCAATTCAATCCCCATGTTATTGCCATTCTATTAATAAGTCACAGATGATGCTGTAGATGTGATAATACATCCTCATGTATGTGTCAGTTATTAGATCAGACATTTCTATTTGGTTCTCGCTGTACTTATATTTGAAGATTTCTACTTTTTTTCTACTATATTGGTGAAATAATGTATGACTTCTAAAATACTAACAAACACTTGATAGCATGCTTTATTCTCTACTGCCTAGCCATATAGTTCTACTATATTTATTGTTTAGGCAAAAAGTCCTATGCGCTCAGCAATATGGTAGCAAACAACTAACATCTAATTCCATCCTGCAAGTGAGCAGAAAGTCTCTTTGTTGGCAGGCAAAAGCCGCAGCTCTCTTTTTTTAAGGTTTAGTAAATGTAACAACATGCCAAAATCTCCCAGAAAATCACTATGTTTTACTACTAATTAATTAAGTATAATGTAAGTAAGATAATGCTTTGTTATAGCACATTAATCCCCTGCTGTTTGGATAAACAATGCCTTGCACAAAAATTTGCAGACATAAGATAACTATATTATTATGTTTAAAAGAGCTTTCATCAGACACCATTTTAATATTCTCTAATACAACAAGAGAAAGGAAAACAAAAGACATTTAATGCAACATTTACTCTTCATTAGTTGTATTCTAGTTCTATTAATATATGTTCTTTAATACAAATGCATCCAATTATTATTTGGGTAATGTAAAGAATAAGGTGAAAAAAAAAACTTGTGGAAAAAAATGTTGTACTTCCCCTTTAAGATGTAAAAATATAAATTCCCAATAAACAGCAATTAATCATTACACCAACTTCATAGTAAATGATAAATCCAGAACTGGCAAACACAATAAGAGAATCATGTGAACAAGAAGTCCAATCAACATGTGTCGAGTGAAGAAACTTCTTCAAATGCACCAAATTCAGTGCATCACCACCAGAGGTTCAAAAGACTCTTACAAAAGATATATGACCCCTTACCAACCAAGGTCATAAGTGCATAGTTATGTTGTATTTATCATGAGGATAAAATTGGCAAGCTTGTTACAAATCATCAAGCCCTTGGTACTGAGCCCTCAAATACTTCCACAGTAGGCAAACAGGAGACATCAAGAAACAAAGAAGACCAGATAGTGTAATCCTATAAAATCAGCTTAATTTATTTAATAAAGGAGGGCAATCCCAAAACAAGGAATAAAATATCATAAAAAAAGAAAAGTACACCCTTGGCAGTGGCTGACATGATGACGTCAGCAGCCTAAGCCTTGCTGATGGGTTTCATCACAGAGGAAGCTGCTGAATGCCTATCACACATAAAGACCAGAGAGAAAAAAAAAAAAACAATTTATCATTCACTATGATGTGGGTGTGATGATTAATTGCTGTTTGACTCATATTTTTACATTTTAAAGGGGAAGCACAACATTATTATTTTTTCCATCTATTTCTTACCTTGTATTCGTGTATAAATGAGTGCAGCTTCCCCCTACTTATTATTATTCTTCCATTAATTTCTTATTATTGTTATTATCATCACAATTGTTTTTGCACAGTGGCTTATTGATTGTTTTATTGAGCACAGAGGTATTGCAAAATGTATTTAACATAAATAATAAGACATGATAAAGATAAAAAAAAAAAAAAAAGAAATACTGGATATTTATAATAAAACTTTTAGTACTCCCAAAACATTTATGGTGGACTTTTTATTAAAGTTCCCACTTCACATAAAATAATAGTGTAGGTGCCAGCTTTACCAAATCATATTATTATTTTTATTAGACACTGCGGTTGATTTAGGCTACGTTCACATCTTGGCGTTGCTATTTACAGGCGTTTCTTAGGCGTTTTTTCAGGCGTTTTACAGGCGTTTTTACAGGCGTTTTTGTGCAGGCGTTTTTAGGTTGACAAGTGATCAAAGGAATGATCAAAGGAAAAAAAATAAAAACGCCTGTAATCTGCCAAAAAAGAAGCTCATGTACTTTTTTGAGCATTGGGCGTTTTGCTTAAAACGTCAAAACGCTCAGATGTGAACAGGGGCCATTGAAATGAATAGGATTTGTCTTGTTGGGCATTTTTGGAGCTGATCCTAGAGCAGAAAAACGCCCCAAAAACACCCCAAAACGCCTACATGTGAACGTTGATTTGCAATGGCACCCCAAACGCTGTGCGATTTTGCCGCGATTTCCACCTGCAGAATCGCGCTAACATCGCGCAAACAAAATCGTGGGTCGCATTATGCCCCAAAGAAGCTCTTGTACCTTTTTTGGGCGTCATGCGACCCGCAATTTTGTTTGCGCGATGTTACCGCGATTTGGCAGGTGGAAATCGCAGCAACATCGCACAGCATTTGGGGTGCCATTGCAAATCAAGGTCAACGCACAGGCGTCCCGCGATTTTCAATTATTTACGGATCGCGGGCAGAACCGCTGTGATTCTGCCGCGGTCTGCTACGCTAACATGTGGACGTAGCCTTACTGTAAAAGGAGTGGAGGTTGTTCACCTAGAAAAAACATAATGTTTGCTATGAAAAGTATATGATTACTTTGCATAGTCAGTTATAGTAAACAGGGTAAACTAATAAATAAACTCAGTAAATAGGCCCTAATCAACCCCAGTGTCTCTTGCTTACCAGCTTCCCTATGTGACTTAAAGCCTAAGCAACTTAGAATAGTAGATTAGGAGAATTGGTGGTGTTTCATGTCATTAGATATTCTGTTATTTTCAGTGAAACATACCCTGCCTGGCTGACCTGTAAGTGAGAAAGCAAAATCAACAATGCACAATATTGTGCAGCATTACCTAGCAGGAGACAGAGCCTGCTTGTATGAATAAACCATATGGGTGTTTCATGGACATATGCTGGATAATATACATGGCCAAAAGGTTTCTAATATATCAACACATGCACAGATAATATTTATTTAGACTAAAGCCTGTCATGGCATACACAGATAAGATTATTTCAAAATAACGCCCATCATAAAAATTGTGACGCACTGTACAAACTGTTGGCGCTATATAAATCCTATATAATAATAACAATAACACTCCTTATCCTGTGCTATGTACCTTCTAGTTCCAACACTTTAACCTCCCTGGCGGTATGATTCTTTTGGATTTTAGGTGCTGAAAGCGGTACCATTATTTTGCATGTAATTCTTGTGAATGAGCAGCCCAAACCAATTGTATACATTTATTATATATTATATATATATGTATACATATATTATATATATATATATATATATATATATATATACCTATATATATATATATGTATATATATAATGTATACAGTTGGTTTGGGCTGCTCATTCACAAGAATTACATGTATATATATATATATATATATATATATATATACGTATATATATATATATATATATATATATATATATATATATATATGTACATATATATATATATATATATACGTATATATATATATATATATATATATATATATAGTTATATATAGTTATATATATACATATATATATATATATATATATATATATATTGTGTATATATATATATATATACTGTATATATATATATATATATATATATATATATATTTACATAAAAGGTACAGTAAAACTGCAGGAAAGGGCACTGGGGGGCAATGTAATGTGAATTTATTTTATTTTGAATGGTATCAGTGTGTTTGGTGTGTTTTGCATTTGAATTTGCCGCCGGTTCCACCCCCCTGTGAACGTCACGTCGTCGGAGATGGAAGCCAGGGCTCGCAGACGATCGGGAGGAAGCCCCGCCGCCGCATACCGCCCGCATTCTTCGCTGGATCCCGGAGAAAAGGTAAGTAAAACCTCTACCAGGATCCAGCGATCTTCCTAGCGCTACCCCGAGTGTGGCTCGGGGTTACCGCTTTTGGCTCTAAAATCTAACCCCGAGTCACGCTCGGGAATACCGCTAGGAAGGTTAAATGTCACCCCTGTCAGTTTTTTTTTGGTTTTTTTTTTTTATCTTTTGCCTTTTGTGTCTTATTACAGAGATTTCCTTTGTTTCCTGTCTTGTAGCCAAAACAGGAAGCGAGAGGAATTCCCTCAAAGGGAATCCTGGGGTGTCACCAGGGTCACCAGAACTAGTGTCCCAATTGGAAGACTTCTCCTCTATTTTTGTTCTGATGTCAGCCCAAAATTTGTGATTTTCTTTTGCTTTCACTTTTAATGATAAAAGTAAACAAGACATATAAAGAGGGTGAGTTTCCCTAACGGGGGTACAGGCATCAATATATTCCTGCCAGGTGTTCTAATTTCTCTCCACTCCATCCAAAAAAAAAAAAAAAACGTTTACCTTTAGTGACACTTTAACCCACTTTCCCCTATTGCTCTGATCAGTCATGTCTGGGTATGGGGGAGCACTTGACAAGCTCTTTGTCTTCACACAATACAGCCTGTGCGGCCTAAGTGGACAATCACCAAACCCCATAGATTGTGCAACTGCCTTTTCTATCAGGTATTGCCAGTTATTGCCAACAATGTTAAGTTGGTAGGGGAAAAGGGCAAGTGAAGCAAACATTTTTGACATTGCAGCTTACCATTTGTAGGATGTGATGGATGCATTTGTTTTTTTTTTTTTTTTTTAAGGCTTCCTTTCTTTTGTATTCATCTGGTGATCCAGTCAGTAAATCTGTTGTTTTCCAAAAGAACAAACAAGCTATCTGCAGAATGTATCAGTTACAGAGATAAGATAAACCATTTAAAACTAGCAGGGGTGCCTACAATTGCCAGCTTTTATTTATATATGTAAAACCCTTAACCCAAAAGGAAAAAAAAAACTGTTTGCTATCACTGATTATAAAGTATTAGCTGGAGTTTTGCTTCAATTTGTTACTGTATTTAAATATGCTAGTACACTCCTCCCCCCAGACTAACAATTCTACTGTTCAAAGGTGCCCCTGTGCTCCTTCATTCAGGAGTGGAGGCGCGGGGTGTGTTACTGGCCAGATCACCAGGAGGGAAAAAGCCTATAAAAGGAAAACTAACCACAACACATCTTATGATTGGTAAGCTGCAATATATTACATTTTTGGTTTGGAGTTTAATACTACTTTAAAATGGTTGAGTTTTAGTTTTTATGACAAGTTTCCTTTAAGATGGTCACTTTTGCACTCATATCTAACACATTTTATCATTCTGGTTCTCCTTTAAAATTGTATATTGTGAATACAATTGTATTTTGTGAATATAATTGTATATTGTAAATAGCCAGTTTTAAGAATGTAGTCATTGAAATTTAGGCGCAGTAAACTAAAGTCAAAGAGGCATGCAGAAGATGCCTTTATCAGTATCTTGAAAAATCTGCTCTTAGGCAATATTATGGTTTTTAAAGTTTGAATTCAGTGCAGGTTCACTAGAGAAAATCTTATTTATCAATATGCCTAAAATAATACTCTCTATAGTGCTCCAGAGCAACCAAATAATCTCAGATCAGCTCCAGAAAGTATCAAGATAGAGGCTGTTTGGATCTGGCTGGTTGCTGTACATTAATACAACCTGTACGTATGTAACACATATGGGCTTATGATGCACAGTATAACATCATACATGACATCTGTGACAAAGGACCTAACTGCAGTGGTGGGATTCAAAAATTTTAGTAACCAGTTCCGACTTTCAAGCATGGTGTAATTTTTTTAATCTTATGTCATTTAGGGGTCCGATCTGTCCACCGCAATGTTGCAGTCCTGCTACAAATCGCAGATCGCCGCCATTATTAGGAAATAATCAGAATTGTCGTTTTTTTTGTTTATAGCGCAAAAAATTAAAATCTCATAGGTGATCAAATACCACAAAAAGAAAGCTCTATTTGTGGTGAAAAAAAGGACATCAATTTTATTTGGGTACAGACTGCGCAATTGTCAGTTAAAATAACGCAGTGCCCAAAAAATGGCCTGGTCATGAAGGGGGAAAATCTTCTGGTCCAGAACTGGTTAAATTAAAAGCAGGGAGTTAGTAAATCAGTGAGTGGTGGTGGACACATCAACCTCCCCCTTCCTCTGTATGGAGAGAGAGAGAGAGAGAGAGAGAGAGAGAGAGAAAAGAGAGAGGGAGGGAGGAAGGAAGAGAGTATAAGAGAAAGAGGGATGGAGAAAGAAAGGATGAAGTAAGGACAAAAGTAAGAGGGATGGAGGCAGAGAGAGAGAGGGGGAAAGAAAGAGGTATGGAGGGAGGGAGAGAGAGAGAGGGGGAAAGAAAGATGGATGAAGGGAGGGAGAGAGAGGGAAAGAAAGAGGGATGAAGGGAGGGAGAGAGAGGGGGAAAGAAAGAGGGGTAGATGTAGGGAGGGGGAGAGAGAGGGGGGAGGGAAAGAAACAGGAAGGGAGAGAGAAAGAGAGATGGGAAGAAAGAGGGATGAAGGGAGGGAGAGAGAGGGGGAAAGAAAGAGAGATGGAGGGAGGGAGGGAGAGAGAGAGAGGGGGGAAAGAAAAGGGATGGAGGGAGAGAGAGAGGGAAAGAAAGAGGGATGGATGGAGGTAGAGAGAGAAAGAGAGGGGAGGAAAGAAAGAAGATGGAGGGAGGGAGAGAGAGAGATGGGGAAGAAAGAGGGATGGAGGGAGGGAGGGAGAGAGAGAGAGGGGGATAGAAAGAGGGATGGAGGGAGGGATAGAGAGAGAAAGGGAAAGAAAGAGGGATGGAGGGAGGGAGGGAGAGAGCGAGAGAGGGAAAGAAAGAGGGATGGATGGAGGGAGAGAGGGAAAGAAGGAGGTAGGAAGGGATAGAGAGAGAGGGAAATAAAGAGGGATATATGTAGGGAGAGAGAGAGGGAAAGAAAGAGAGATAGAGGGAAGGAGAGAGAGAGGTAAAGAAAGAGGCATGGAGGGAGGGAGGGAGAGAGAGAGGGAAAGAAAGAGGGAGGGAGGGAGGGAGGGAGAGAGAGAGGGAAAGAAAGAAAGAGGGATGGAGGGAGGAAGGGTGAGAGAGAGAGGAAAGAAAGAGGGATGGAGGGAGGGAGGGAGGGAGAGAGGGAAAGAAAGAGGGAGGGAGAGAGAGAGAGATAGAGGGAAAGAAAGAGGCATGGGGTTAGGGAGGGAGAGAGAGAGGGAAAGAAAGAGGGATGGAGGTAGGGGGAGAGAGAGGAGGGTAAAGAAAGAGGGATGGAGGGAGGGAAAGAAAGAGGGATGGAGAGAGAGAGGGGGGAAGAAAGAGGGATGGAGGGAGGGAGAAAGAAAGAGGCAGGGAGGAAGGAAGAAAGGCACTTCTAGCAGTTTTTAAACATGTTGGAGCATAACACACTTCTCCTTCCTCACCTCCGTTTGCAGTTGCAGAGCAGCTCCATGCCACTTCACAGGAAGCCTGCTGGAAGAAATGGGCACCCGTTGACTGAGAGGCAAGGGAAGGTGGTGCAGCCCGCCTCCTTCTAACTCTTCAGCCAATAAGTAGCTGAGTCTCAGCCCAGCCAGCTTCTTATGGGGGAAAACATCAGTGCCAACCAGGAAGCAAAGTCTGCTTGCAGTGCAGAACTTTTACCCGGCTCGTGCAGGACAGGGAGAGCGGAGTGCTGCGGCCTTTTTATAGGATAATTGGACCAGCCCGATCTCCGGCTTGCACCGATTCGGCAAACTTGTGAAATGTTAGTAACAGGTTTGAATGAACCAGTGTGAACCACCTCTGCCTAACTGTAAGGGCCCAAGACAAAGAAAGCAACTTACAGTTAGGATGGACTTGATAGCCAAGTTTATTTTAATAGTTAATGGAACACTCTCAGATAAGTAAATGGATTTGGGTAATGTCATATTCTCCAAATGCATGCTTTATTTTAGGGAATAATATATCATATTGAATTATAATATTCCTAATATAAGCTGAATTTTACAGGTGTTTAATACAAATGTTTCGCAATATTACTAATCTCTTCTGTTAATGTGCGTCCATAGCAGGATTTTTAAATTGCAAACACATTTCTAGAGTTTCTGCTTTTTGTGTACTATCTCTTACCTGGGTCAAATTGTATGAGTTTAGAAGGACTTGTAGAAAAGTCTTTCCCATCCATAGCACTGATTCCATTTACCTTAAAAAGATAGAAAAATGTATAATAAGAATTAACTACTTCACTTACAGCACCTGAAAACAGTTTTCACTTAAGTATAAATTCATAGCGGGTCTAGATCAGTTTAAGGGCGGAACAAACGAAAAAAAGGGGGAAAGAAATCAGACTGTGCAGGCCAAAAGAGGAAGGGTAAATGAAAATTTAATAAAAATAATAATTTTATTATGACAAGTATTTAAAACCAGCACATGATCATGAATGAATACAAAATGACAATGGATAAAAAATTCCTCAATAGAAATTTTAACTAATGCAGTGAGCACTGCATATTGCGCAGGTCTTCGGTGCCAAGGGGGGCCTGGTACCTCTGCAGTAACAGAAGACTTATAATAGGGATCTATTGCTAACTGTTATTAGCAAGCAATACTTCACGGCCGCAGTGTTTTCAAGCCTATTTTGACTCATCATGATTTTGCAGTGTGTGATACAGTAATGAAGCTGCGCTTATCCGTAATAAAGTACAGAAATCAATGGTATAAGTACAATCCGTAAATATAATGTGACTCTTGTGCTGTAGACAGAGTGACAATATAAAGTGATAATAGTGCAATAAAAGTGTATATAGCCAGTAGTACAGTGATTGGTGGGCTGCACTTAAAAGATAGATGGATCAAAGGTTTGGGTAAATTTGTAAAAATTCAGCTCCTGAAGAAGTCACGTGACCATGACGATACGCGTCATGATGATATAAAATTATAATTGTGCAACAAAAGTGTATATAGCCAGTAGTACAGTGATTGGGCTGCACTTAAAAGATATATAGGTCAAAGGTTTGGGTAAATTCGTAAATAAAGTGTGACTCCTGTGTTGTAAATGGAATGACAATATAAAGTGCTGATGGTGCAACAAAAGTGCAAATAATAACTGAGAGTTCAGTGCCAGTCATATAAATAACGGAACAGTGACACCAGTAAATGGCAGTAATTAAATCATAAAACACTTGAAGTGTGAATAAGGTGACTACAGTGTACAAGGTGACTGCGTGACAGCAGGATTAAGTCAATTAATTACTAAGTGATAAAATCAGCTGCAGATGAGACCTAATCAAAAAGTTCATACATCTGATAGATAATACTGAACTTTGTACATAAATAGCAGCATAAAAGTTCATAAGGTGGCAGTGGAGTGAGGTCTAATGGTGAGATCGGGTGGGTGATATTAGCACCAAAAGTGAATGGTGGGATAACCAAGGATTAATTCTTCCGGGTGTGCTACACCCTTACCTTACTGCTATAAGGTTACAGCATTTAAAGATGCATTTCCCAATGATCCTTTAATAATCCCGGGTGGGGGGTTGGTTGTGTTGGAGGGCGCGGTGGTATCCTTACTGCTGCAAGGATACAGCTGGTAACCAGGGTTCCTTGTATTCCTCAGACCATCCAAAGGGGTAGGGGACGTCACAGTATCCTATATGCTCCAAGTAAGGGTGAATAGACAAAAGGCTTCTTCTGGTGTAGTATTTTTGAACCGGTTTTATTAAAAAATAAGTAGCAACTTACAGTTAAGTATCCGATATCAGGTGTATAGATGTTGGGGCTAGGAGTCCCAAGCAGTCCGTGATGCTGCACTTCTGCGTCTGCACAACGTCTCTACGCGTATCGTCATGGTCACGTGACTTCTTCAGGAGCTGAATTTTTACAAATTTACCCAAACCTTTGATCCATTTATCTTTTAAGTGCAGCCCAATCACTGTACTACTGGCTATATACACTTTTATTGCACTATTATCACTTTATATTGTCACTCTGTCTACAGCACATTATAACATTATATTTACAGATTGTACTTATACCATTGATTTCTGTACTTTATTACGGATAAGCGCAGCTTCATTACTGTATCACTTGCTATCCATTCAGTTTCTTTGGAAAGGCTGAAATAGGAGCCACAGCTATCCCTTATCTTTAGTTTTATATATATTTATTCCATTCTTCTGTTGATAGTGCAGGGGCTTCCTCATTAATCTATGATTTCCTGTGTGTTCTATGCCCATTTTAGAGCAGGGCAGAGCAGATCAAGCTCAGGCAAAAAGCACACAGGTGAGCCAAGATGGGTAAGAAGCACACAGAAAATTGTGATATGACAAGATAAGCAGGAAATCCTAGTGAGCCAAGATGGGCATAGAGAACCCAGGACAGCCTAGTGAGCCAAGATGGGCATAGAGAACCCAGGACAACCTAATGAGCCAAGATGGGCATTGCATATGCATAAAATCCTGGTAAACCAAGATGGGCATAGAGAATGCAGGGCAGCCTAGTAAGCCAAGATTATTGGGCATTTAGAAAATCCTTGTTAGCCAAAATGGGCATAGAAAGCACAGAAAATCATCAGAGTAAGCCAAGTTGAGAACCTAGGACAACCTAGTGAGCCAAGATGGGCATGGAGCATGCAGGAAATCTTGGTAAGCCAGAATTAACATCACTTAATTTTCTGTGTACTTTTTTCAATTAACAGTGGTAGTATGACTAATTAGGTAAACCCAGCACTAATCTAAAAGAATCCTCAATTATAATTGTAAACCCTGCTGTGAAAGAAACACCACCATTTAAATAAAAATTATTTCTTTGTAATATCCTACTGAATGCGTTGAATCATAATACGTAGCTTTCCAGATACCCACATCTTAGTTGCTAAAAAAACAGTCAGAACAGTTAATGGCAAGAAGCACACTATGCACTACTGTGGCAACAGGCAATGTTTCCACTATAATGTTTATCAATTACACAAATTCATAAGGATTCTCACTTGCTTTACTACTCTGCATTATTACACTCCTTACAGTGTACAATATATATCAAAAGTACTACTTTAAAAATATATATTTTTCACCAAGCATTTTATTGAGTTCCAAAAAAGGTCTACATGATAGGAACATCCTAGGAGAATCAAGCATTTCCTCAAGCTTCCCTGCCTTTTTTTCTGACAGTGTAATGTTTTTGCAAGTCATTGAAAGGAGGTGTGAGACTGTCATGAATTTGTTTGTCAATTGGTAACCTGATCAGGCATCAGAAGGGCAACTGAACTGCGTGGGATAAGTGGATACACAACCAAAAACATAAAGGCTAGTATACAGACAAGGATTTATGGGTGTAACACTACCCCCAAAGGTGCCACTTGGTTTGTTGGGTCCTATGGTCTCTGCCTCAACTCTTGAAATGACCTGGTCCCCACTAACACACAAAGGAATACTGCTCTATGAAAGTACACAGAAAAACAGACCACAAGCAACTTAAGGATTACTATGGTGAATGTATTATTGAGGGCCGGGTTAAGCTTAGGCAAGGCAAAGAACAAATAAACAGGACAAAATAATTAGTTAGATTAACTGACAGGCAGGTTAGCCTCACCTACAGCCATTAACTAATGCCACAATAAGGCTAAGCCCCATTACACTAGTCCACACAGTGTCAGTGAGAATAGCATCAACCATGAAAGCATGAATGTGTAAAGGAAGCCTCACTATAATTAGCACTATAATTAGCACTCTATATAGTGGACTCATTTTCAGTGGTGGCCGCCTTTCGTTGGGGCCCTTCTGTAGGTGGTGCACATGTAGCTGTCTCTTTAGGGCTGCACACAAGGGATAGTTGATGGGCTGCTGAGTAAGTCTCAGTTGTTCTTAACTGTAGGCCACAAGGGGTTAAGCTTGGTAAATCCACTCACTACTCCAGGTATGCAACAGATGAGTTTGATCACTTGATGTTTGGTTGTCCCAGAAGTCTCAGTCCTCACTATCAGGTACTCTCTGAAGTGGTAGCACATGGCCCCAGGTCTTCCAGTTTAGGTTCCAAGACACAGCAACTCTTTCTGTGACTCAGTCTCTCGCTCAGATCCTCACAGCTCCATCCTCGGTGTAGTGCAGATCTGCTCACATTGGTCTCCTCACACTCCTCACACTGTCTGCCTGGCGTTCCTGCACAGACCCCAGCAACAGGTCTGCAATGTCTCACTCCCTAAGCTAGTCTGTCTGAGCTCTAGAAATTTTGCCCCAGAAAACCATGTATTTCTCCTCCTCTGTATACAGGGAATTGTGGACCTGTAGTTCTGCAGCAATTAGCCTCTACTCACTTGTACTGAGCAGCTCCCCTTTAAGGACTGCCTATTTCAAGATCCTTGTCAGTGGCTCTGTGCCATTAGCAGGGGAGAAGAGAATTTCTCACAGAAAGCCACTCTGATCCTAGTGCAGCGGCCGGAGATAGGAAGAAAGGCAGATATGAAACTTCACAGCCTGTTATATCCTTTAGACATCAGTACAGTGGCAGGGGGGAGAGCAAGTGCAGGAACACACACACACAACTTACTCCTCCAGCCAGCTCTGTCCCTGCTCACAGTGGCGGGGAAGGGGGGGGGCAGGGTTCACCTAAGCTGGTGGTTACCTGGCTACACATGGTTGTGTCATCTCTAAGCTAGCATACTACTGTAGTTCAAGAAGTACATGCTGACACTGCAAGATGCCTGTACAAAGATGATACCATCATTTTGGGGGAAAAGGAAAATTATATATGGTCATTGTCAAGGAGGATACTGTGATTTATTTGAGAGGTAAAGTGTATGAAAAGCTCTAATCTTTTTTTTTTTAACATTTAGGTAGGGAAGGGTAAAAACACCATCAGATTATTTTTTTCTGCCCATGTCCCAGTGGGTAGATTTCCCTTTATTTCCTCTCTTGAAAACACAACAGTAAATGAGAGGAATTCTTTTTTATCATAGGGAAACTTTTCTCTATTGTTTTCTGGGACAACTTACTTTTTTTGTATTACCCCATCACTTTATATCTCAGTAACAGTGGTCACCAGGACAAACAGAGGGGTATATCTCCCCAGTGAGAACACATAAAGCATTACAAAGTTGACAAAGCATTGGCTAGTCCCCCATTCTATCCATATCTAAAAAAAATAATAATAATAATAATGCCTTTGCATACACATTAATAAATAACCGTAAGACTTGCAATTATACATCACTTATCATGGATGCAGTTAACATGAAAAAATATATCTGATACTAGGTCTGCGTTAATGAACTCTTTACCATCTGATCACACTGCAGAAATAGCAACCACATTGCACACAGCAATAATTGTACCAGATGTAAATGCAGTGACAGCACTAATGGCCATTGAAAAAAAGCTGCTTCATAATGTGCTTTGCCTAATATTTGGCAACCTTCTAGACTTGTAATGAATGCATTGCTCCATGCAAAATCATGTACCCAGTAGCTAGGGGACCTTCTTATCAAATGATGGAATATGAAAACTTATGTAAGAAGTTACTTTTTACCCTTTTCCATTAACAGGTCAAGTGTGTTAATTTCAGCACTAGGGAAATTTATCAGAACTGGAGCAGCTGTGCATGGCAACCAATCTGCTTTTTTTAAATTTCATTTTCAAAGCTGAAAGTGGAACTAAAGTTCTGCTGTAACTCACTGTGAACAGGCAGGCTTTTTATTGCATAAAATAAATGCTTTTTCTTTTAAGTCCCGCAGTATAATAAAAACACACTCTCAAAACTTAACATCAGGTGCCAGAAATAAAAACAAAATCCTCTGGTCCTAGCCAAAATGCCCAGCCCTAGAGGCAGGTGAGAAAACAAAAAGTGTGCAATGGTGTAGTGACCATGGTGCCTGAAAAACTCATAGTGAGTTCCGTCACAATGAGAATTTACGGTGCCCCTGGACTGCTACTCTAGGGACATGTACGCCTCTGGCTTCTCTCAACCTGGCCAGAGCAGTGCAGCCCCATTCCTACCAGGATGAGGATAAAAAAAAAATGGACGCTTAAGGTGAAATACACATATAGCAGCAATAAAAAGCATCAAATTGTAAAATATGTAAAAATGTTATATGGTCCATAAGTCAGTGAATGGATTAGTCCATCAGGGGAGATAATAGGCTTCAGGTGGATATAACAACCTTACTATGGGGATTTCTGTGAACATTCATTTATCTGACACAATAACCCCTTTGCAAAACATTTGGTATTTTATAGCCGATACATTGACAATATCATCATAATTTGGGATGGTACCCCCACTTTGATTGTTGACTTTGTCACAAATTGCAATTCCAACCAATCTGGCCTATCATTCACCTCTGTTTGGAATCAAGACTCTCTTGATTTCTTGGATCTTGAGTTGGGCCATTAAGGCAATTCCATCTTTGCCCGCAATTATACCAAACCCACTGCGGGTAACTCCTACTTACATTTTGACAGTTGCCATCACCCGCAGTGGATTAAGAACATACCAAAAGATCAGTTTTGCCGCTTAAAACAAAACTGCACAAGGGACGTTGCTTACACCTCCCAGAGCAACTTGCTCAAAACCAAACTTCTAAAGAAAGGTTACACTGAAACACTTGTAGACCAGGCCTACCATACTTTCCTTGCCGGTAAACCACACAAAACCTTCTGCTAACTCTACAGTGAGGTTCATCGCTAGATTCCATGGTCAAAACCGAAAAATTGAAAAAATATTACCCAAACATTGGAATATCCTTCAACAAGAGCCCCACTTATCACAACAAGATCCCAAAAGACCATTCACATATCACTACCTCATTTTCCTACAGCAGCTGCTTTTTTCACATTTATATATTTATTTATTTATTTATACACTCTCAGGTATACCTACTATTTGCACTTTATACTACACCCTTTCCCATTGGCGCGTGGAATACACTCTGTATATTTTTTTACACACAAGATCCCCACTTACAACTCAGCTAATTCCCCTAAAAGGCATGTATCAATGTAAAAAGCCATTGTGCAAAACTTGCAATTTCGTGAAACATGGTCAGAAATCATTTACCCATTCAGGTAAATCATATCATCTTGATCATTTTTACAATTGTTCTACTGACTATGTTATCTATTGTCTTACTTGTCCTTGTAAACTCCCCTATGTTGGCTGCACTATTCTCCCCCTGAGACAATGCTTCGGTCGTCCCTGACGTTATGTTGAGGAGGGATGTGACCAACATAGTGTTCCACGGCACTTTCTTAAATTCCACAACCGTTCCACCATTGGTCTACAAGTTTGGGTTATATAATCTATACCCAAACATTTATCCGAAGCAGAACGTTTTACCCGATTATGCCAGCGTGAAACTTTTTGGATCTATACCCTGGATTCTCTTGCACCCAATGGCTTAAATGAGGAGTTAAAGATTAGTACCATCTTATAATCATACTTATAGCCCAATCCTGTACTTCATAATCACTTGTTGTATATTACTTTTTTAGGTACCCCTATTTCATTATTATTTACATAGTTTATTTCAATCAAGACACCTTACTGTAAGTATCATTTTTTGCCCCATATGTCTCCTATTTTGCATTACCTTCATACAGAACTCACATTTATATTGGCATATGTGTGTATACAGTGATCTCTTCTGTGGGCACACACATGAGGGACCTTCCTTTTTCCTTTAATTCCTTTTTTTTCTTCCCCTCCCCCCAGGTATTATTATTATATTATATTATTTTCATTCTTAACTTTACTTTTTTCTATTTTATTTTCTTGCTTACTTTCTGTTACAACTTATTATATTTATATTCCAATTGATTATCATTATCATGTCCATTTATATGATTCTTATCTAGATGTGCATAGTTTATTGTTATAACACCCTTGATTGTCATAACATTATTGTCCTCCTTTTAATTGTTGCAGCTTTAAGCTCCTTTTAGTCCATTTCCCTTTTATTTGGCAGCCTTCACGCCCATCCATTAGTATATATATCCCTCATCCTTCCTTCCTCCATTACACTTGATAAAGGAGTGTGCATACCCAGTCACGCTCTGAAATGCATTGTGTTCCCTTCTGCCCTCTGGTGACATCACGCGCTGTCTACGTTGCGGTCCAAGCTGGTTACAGTCAGCCGACCCGAAAGATACAGAGTTCAGGCACACACTCTTCGCCTCCAGACACCATCCCGGCCACGGCATCACCAGCTTTTACCTGATGAGCTTTTATTCCATTATCTAATGTGAGTGTACTATTGTCATATTTTTATGCATCATTAAAACGACTGCACTTAGAGGCGCTCTCCTTGTTACTCCATTCCTACCAGGAAGGCATTCGAATTTACGGAGAGCCCTGCCATCAACCAGTTACAAGCCTGTAACCCAGGAGTAAAAGGGCCCTCCCACTATTCCTACCTAATTACATCAGGCTGGATACTAGACATCCCTCTAGAGTGAGGTTCCTAGTGGAAGATTTTCTCTTTATTCCTTTTCTGGTGATAACCCAAAATGTGGGATTTTTGCTCTTGGTAATAATGGTAAACAGGACAAAAAGAGAGGGTGATTATTCCTAATGAGAACACAGATAGCAAAAAACATTTCAAGTGTTCTAATCACTCTCCGCTCTGTCTAAAAAAAAAAAAAAAATACCTTTATTTATACTTTAACAACTGAAGTAAACACATTCGTGTAGATAATTTGTACTTTCAGTCTTTGAATGTACTGTTTATGCAGCCATAATTTGTACTTGTTAATTTAATCAATGAAAATGTGTTACCATCACTGTGATGAAGGCAGAGTCTACAAGGTAACCCTTCCTTGTGAGCTTCAAAGACACCACCGCTTCTGTCTCGCACACCTCGTACTTGGCTTGAAGTACTTCAATACGAGACCATTTCAGACTTAAGCTGTAAAATATTAAAAGAGTCAATAATATATAGTAATAATAGTGCCAATAACAACTATACTAATGATTATACATGACATGCACTGATAATGAGTAATTTCTTCTTCTATAATCAAAAGAACAATTAAAGGCCAAAATCTCCCTAACAAAGAGAGACCAGAACCTTCTTAATCCACTGTTCTTGGGGTCTCCCTGGGGCTAACATACATCCCTGTATGCATAGTATCAAAGAATAAAGAATATAGATGTGTGAGCCAAAATTCACATACACATGTCTATTTCAGTTACCACCTTTTCTGGGGAAAATTATATCAGCCTTTTGTATAACAAAACTAGAACAGTGCTATTACAACTAATGCATCACTATATATAAAACAATACAGGTACAGTACTATCACAACTAATACCAACCCTTTGGTCTAATTCCTATTAATGTATTTAGCAACTAATCCAATTTTTACCAGCCAGGAGTCTTTCTAATGCCTTTATCTTGCTTGTTCTGCCCAACTTGTACCACTAAGATCACAATCCCCCCATTACCTCCCACACACAAAGACGTGAATCTCTACTTGGAGGTTTTCCAGTGATGAGTGAACCAGAAAGATTCTTGCCCTGATATCCGTTTCACAGGGCAGATTATTGCTGGTCTGCTGACATAAAAAAAATAGCAAAGGGCTTCCTTCCACTCCTAACCAATTCAATTGCACATCTTACATCTCCTAGTTAATTTTCGAATTGCCTTTAAAGAGGAAGTCCACCCTAACACTAAAATCTCTACATCTACAGGCATCTATGATCTAAGACTAACCTATCTAGCCCTGTAGAGATCGCAATACATACCTTTTCTGAAGCAAATCCAGACTGGTCCCATGCTGAGCTGTCAGCGATGGCTTTGCTGTGGAGGTGGGGGCAGAGGAGGCAGCCAACAATGGAACCCCATTGTAACTCTTTGGGTGATGTCACTTCCCAGGCATTTCACAGCCATTGTGGCCTTTCTCCTCCGCAGAGCTTCCGCTGCTGGAGAGCGGAGCGGCTTCAAAAAAGGCATGTATAGCAATTTCTTCTTTACAGGGCTAGATAGGTTAGTCTTAGATTGTGGATGTCTGTAGATGTAGAGATTTTAGTGTAAGGGTGGACTTCCCCTTTTAACATTTGAAGAAAGCATAGTGCAAGATCTTATGGATACCTATAGGTACACTGTGTAACTAGGATGACAATGCCTTATGTGAAATGACTGACTGATTTATTTATTTTCCTAAAGAACTTACATACCTTTCCCCATAAAAAAAATAATGTTTATCATCTCTTTTATATACACTGTGGGACAAACAATGTATGCTATTTACTGGAAATACATGCCTGCCTCTCAAAGACTTATTAAGAAATCTCCCCGACCAGGTTAGGGACCACTACTTAGACCCAGCAGGGGGGAACCCTGTAAAAAATGTTATGTGTTCAGAACTGTATCAGTTCAAAGCAGAAATTGGTAGGGAATCCCCTGTTATTTATGCATGTAGGTGGAGGGAACCAAGCTCAAAAAGGATGCACACACTGTTTGAGATGTATATTTATTTCACCCACTTTTTGCCCTAGTGTGGCAGCATAAAGCTTTGGAATTTCTCAGAATTGCTGGTGTGTCTTTGAGTAGTTGTGGATTAATGGGGCTGTTAAGCTTTGCATTGATAGAAAAAAAAAAAATCACTGCAACCAAAACACGTTACAGTTATAAATAGAGTAGCAAGAAGAAATGCAGTAAGCAGGCTGGCTTGTTACTAGTGATCCACCAATGTCGGTTTTTCGTTGCCGATACCGATACCAATATTTTGGCCATCGCACATCAGTATCGGCCGATATTGGCCAATATTTTTGTACATTTAAAATTTTGCAAAATAAACACAAATTTCAACACAAATTTGTTACTGAACATGTAAATCTTTATTTATTAACATTTTTAACATTAAGGGCTCATTCTTCACACCTTAACTGCATGAAAACTGATAGGAAAACTTCACTTGCAGGGACTTCAGTTTCACATCATCTGATTGTGCATTAATGCATAATAAACTGCTGCAGTAGTGCACTCACTCACTGCAATAATTTTAAATTACTACTGCAGTGCAGTCAGTGCAAAACTGCTAGAAAAAAAGCTAAGCAACAGCTACACAGTGGAGTGGACTGGAGTCAGTGGACTACCGCTGCAATAGGGCACTCACTGGAAACAGTGGCGTACCTAGAGCATTTGGCACCCGGGGCGGATCCTATATCTGGCACCCCCCCAACTTTAAAATGTAAAAACACCCACAGAAATTTGTAATGTTTTCAAGAATATTTATTGCACAAATTTCACAGCCCCCCATCACAGTGCCCCTTGCCGTCTGCCCCCTCCCCCGTCTCTCTAATCGCAGTTCCTCCTTTTGCACTCTCTGCCTCCCCTGCATAGTCCTACCTTCAGCATAAATAGATAGAGACTGCAGACATGGTACAGGAGATGGTCAGAGACTACAGACTTGATACAGGAGATGGTCAGAGACTGCAGACATGATACAGGAGATGGTCAGAGACTGCAGACATGATACAGGAGATGGTCAGAGACTACAGACATGATACAGGAGATGGTCAGAGACTGCAGACATGATACAGTAGATGGTCAGAGACTGAGGACATGATACAGGAGATGGTCAGAGACTGAGGACATGATACAGGAGATGGTCAGAGACTACAGACATGATACAAGAGATGGTCAGAGATTGCAGACATGATACAGGAGATGATCAGAGACTGCGGACATGATACAAGAGATGGTCAGAGACTGCAGACATGATACAGGAGATGCTCAGTCAGAGACTGCAGACATGATACAGTATATGGTCAGAGACTGAGGACATGATACAGGAGATGGTCAGAGACTGAGGACATGATACAGGAGATGGTCAGAGACTGAGGACATGATACAGGAGATGGTCAGAGACTACAGACATGATACAAGAGATGGTCAGAGATTGCAGACATGATACAGGAGATGGTCAGAGACTGCGGACATGATACAAGAGATGGTCAGAGACTGCAGACATGATACAGGAGATGCTCAGAGACTGCAGATGTGATACAGGAAATGGTCAGAGACTGCAGTCATGATACAGGAGATGGTCAGAGACTGCAGACATGATACAGGAGATGGTCAGAGACTGAGGACATGATACAGGAGATGGTCAGAGACTGAGGACATGATACAGGAGATGGTCAGAAACTGAGGACATGATACAGGAGATGGTCAGAGACTGCAGACATGATACAGTAGATGGTCAGAGACTGAGGACATGATACAGGAGATGGTCAGAGACTGAGGACATGATACAGGAGATGGTCAGAGACTACAGACATGATACAAGAGATGGTCAGAGATTGCAGACATGATACAGGAGATGATCAGAGACTGCGGACATGATACAAGAGATGGTCAGAGACTGCAGACATGATACAGGAGATGCTCAGTCAGAGACTGCAGACATGATACAGTATATGGTCAGAGACTGAGGACATGATACAGGAGATGGTCAGAGACTGAGGACATGATACAGGAGTTGGTCAGAGACTGTGGACATGATACAGGAGATGGTCAGAGACTACAGACATGATACAAGAGATGGTCAGAGATTGCAGACATGATACAGGAGATGGTCAGAGACTGCGGACATGATACAAGAGATGGTCAGAGACTGCAGACATGATACAGGAGATGCTCAGAGACTGCAGACATGATACAGGAAATGGTCAGAGACTGCAGTCATGATACAGGAGATGGTCAGAGACTGCAGACATGATACAGGAGATGGTCAGAGACTGAGGACATGATACAGGAGATGGTCAGAGACTGAGGACATGATACAGGAGATGGTCAGAAACTGAGGACATGATACAGGAGATGGTCAGAGACTGCAGACATGATACAGTAGATGGTCAGAGACTGAGGACATGATACAGGAGATGGTCAGAGACTGAGGACATGATACAGGAGATGATCAGAGACTGTGGACATGATACAAGAGATGGTCAGAGACTGCAGACATGATACAGGAGATGCTCAGTCAGAGACTGCAGACATGATACAGGAGATGCTCAGTCAGAGACTGCAGACATGATACAGGAGATGGTCAGAGACTGCAGACATGATACAAGAGATGGTCAGAGACTGCAGACATGATACAGGAGATGGTCAGAGACTGAGGACATGATACATGAGATGGTCAGAGATTGCAGACATGATACAGGAGATGGTCAGAAACTGCGGACATGATACAAGAGATGGTCAGAGACTGCAGACATGATACAGGAGATGCTCAGAGACTGCAGACATGATACAGGAAATGGTCAGAGACTGCAGTCATGATACAGGAGATGGTCAGAGACTGCAGACATGATACAGGAGATGGTCAGAGACTGAGGACATGATACAGGAGATGGTCAGAGACTGAGCACATGATACAGGAGATGGTCAGAAACTGAGGAAATGATAAAGGAGATGGTCAGAGACTGAGGACATGATACAGAAGATGCTCAGAGACTGCAGACATGATACAGGAGATGGTCAGAGACTGCAGACATGATACAAGAGATGGTCAGAGACTGCAGACATGATATAGGAGATGGTCAGAGACTGAGGACATGATACAGGAGATGGTCAGAGACTGCAGACATGATACAGGAGATGGTCAGAGACTGCAGACATGATACAGGAGATGCTCAGAGACTGCAGTCATGATACAGGAGATGGTCAGAGACTGAGGACATGATACAGGAGATGGTCAGAGACTGCAGACATGATACAGGAGTTGGTCAGAGACTGAGGACATGATACAGGAAATGGTCAGAGACTGCAGTCATGATACAGGAGATGGTCAGAGACTGCAGACATGATACAGGAGATGGTCAGAGACTGAGGACATGATACAGGAGATGGTCAGAGACTGAGGACATGATACAGGAGATGGTCAGAAACTGAGGACATGATACAGGAGATGGTCAGAGACTGCAGACATGATACAGTAGATGGTCAGAGACTGAGGACATGATACAGGAGATGGTCAGAGACTGAGGACATGATACAGGAGATGGTCAGAGACTACAGACATGATACAAGAGATGGTCAGAGATTGCAGACATGATACAGGAGATGATCAGAGACTGTGGACATGATACAAGAGATGGTCAGAGACTGCAGACATGATACAGGAGATGCTCAGTCAGAGACTGCAGACATGATACAGTATATGGTCAGAGACTGCAGACATGATACAGGAGATGGTCAGAGACTGCAGACATGATACAAGAGATGGTCAGAGACTGCAGACAAGATACAGGAGATGGTCAGAGACTGAGGACATGATATATGAGATGGTCAGAGATTGCAGACATGATACAGGAGATGGTCAGAGACTGCGGACATGATACAAGAGATGGTCAGAGACTGCAGACATGATACAGGAGATGCTCAGAGACTGCAGACATGATACAGGAAATGGTCAGAGACTGCAGTCATGATACAGGAGATGGTCAGAGACTGCAGACATGATACAGGAGATGGTCAGAGACTGAGGACATGATACAGGAGATGGTCAGAGACTGAGCACATGATACAGGAGATGGTCAGAAACTGAGGACATGATAAAGGAGATGGTCAGAGACTGAGGACATGATACAGAAGATGCTCAGAGACTGCAGACATGATACAGGAGATGGTCAGAGACTGCAGACATGATACAAGAGATGGTCAGAGACTGCAGACATGATACAGGAGATGGTCAGAGACTGAGGACATGATACAGGAGATGGTCAGAGACTGCAGACATGATACAGGAGATGGTCAGAGACTGCAGACATGATACAGGAGATGCTCAGAGACTGCAGTCATGATACAGGAGATGGTCAGAGACTGAGGACATGATACAGGAGATGGTCAGAGACTGCTGACATGATACAGGAGTTGGTCAGAGACTGCAGACATGATACAGGAGTTGGTCAGAGACTGAGGACATGATACAGGAGTTGGTCAGAGACTGAGGACATGATAGAAGATAGAAGAGCACTAGGGGGGCCAGAGAGCACAGGCGACGCAGAGAGCACTGGAGGAGCTGAAGGGCGCGGTGGGGGGGGGGCTGGAGAGAATTAAGAGGGGGTTTGGAAAGCATTGCAGGGTTGGTTGGAAGGCGCAGGGGGTGGAGAGCATGGGGGGGGACAGAGAGCACTTGGGGGCGGGCAGGGAAAACCAGGGAGGTGGAGAGCACTGGGGGGACAGGGAGCACTTGGGGGGTGGGCAGGGAAGACCAGGGGGGTGGAGAGCACTGGGGGACAGGTAGCACTTGGGGAGCGGGCAGGGAAAACCAGGGGGATGGAGAGCACTGGGGGGGGACAGGTAGCACTTGGGGGGTGGGCAGGGAAAACCAGGGGGTGGAGAGCACTGGGGGGGGGACAGGTAGCACTTGAGGGGTGGGCAGGGAAAACCAGGCAGGTGGAGAGCACTGGGGGGGGGAAAGGTAGCACTTGAGGGGTGGGCAGGGAAAACCAGGCAGGTGGAGAGCACTGGGGGGGGGGGACAGGTAGCACTTGAGGGGTGGGCAGGGAAAACCAGGCAGGTGGACAGCACTGGGGGGGAGACAGGTAGCACTTGGGGGGCGGGCAGAGAAAACCAGGGGGGTGGAGAGCACTGAAGGGGACAGGGAGCTAGGGAAAGATGAATTCCTCATATGCAGCTGCCCCATCCCCCTCCTATCGAGCACACACACTTCGGAACTCACCTTCTTCCTGCCGAGGGTGAGGCTCCGCCCCTTCTTCCCGCCGCGGCTCCGCCCCTTATTCCCGCCGCCGTTCCGCCCCCCCCCCCCCCGCAGCGCTTACTGAAGGAGCTGCCTTCACAGCGATACGGAACACGCCGGGCAGGGCACAACACCGGCTGACACCCCCCAGTGCGTGGCACCCGAGGCAGGCCGCCCCCCCGCCCCCCCTCTTAGTACGCCACTGACTGGAACTACTGCAGTCAGTGCAATACTGCTAGAAAAAATGCTAGGCAACAGCTAGACAGTGGATTGGACTGGAGTCAGTGGACTACCTCTGCAGTAGGGCACTCACTGCAACTACTGCAGTCAGTGCAAAACTGCTAGAAGAAAAGCTAGGCAACAGCTAGACAATGGATTGAAGTGGACTCAGTGGACTGGACACACACTACTACTACACTTTCAATACTCCCAGTTAAGTAGAACAATATTATAGTGCAGAAAGCATAACATTTCAGCGTGTTCACCTGCTTCTTTTCTTTTCATAAATTGCTGCCACTTCACTAAAAACACGCTCACTTGGTACCGAGGTAGGAGGTGCAGAAAGGTATCTTCTAGCATGAGAAGCAAGTCTTTTGTAGCGTGCCTCGTTTTCTTTCCACCACTGAAGAGGATCACTTCTTCTGTCAATTACTGGTTCCTTCAAATAGAGATTAAGTTTATCATCCAGGCTCATTATTGCAGATTCTCTGAGGCCCCAATAAAACACTGAACATAGCATCTATTTGACTGTGCCTTGTTTTTTTGGACATAATTCTCCACATCAGAATCCTTCTTTTCTTGACTTTTCTTTTCGTCAGGAACCTCCTGCACCTTCTGTTGAATATCTTCTGTCAGCCATTGTTTTGCCTTGGCCAATACATCATCAGAAGAGAAAGGATGGTTCTTGTATCGAGGATCCAAAAGACATGCAAGCACATTTTTATTCTCCTCATGCTTCTCAAAACGTTTGGCGAGGCTGTCCCTCATGGCCTGCCTACATGTTTTAATGCCACGTGTGTTGGGTCCTTCATTCTGTTGAAGAAGCATCTTCAGCACTCTCACACATGGGATGACAGAGGACACAGATTAGTCATAATGACTCGCCACTAGAGTCACTTCCTCAATGGGTAGGAGGGTCTCAATGATGTTGGCTACTATGTCCTACTGATCAGCAGTAGGAGAAGAATGTCCTCCAAAGTCCATATTCACCAGAATATATGGTAAGAGCTTGCTTCTGCTCCAGCATCCTTTGCAGCATGTGTAGCATTGAGTTCCATCGTGTTGGAACAGCCTGTATCAAGTTATTTTTGGGTAGGCCAAGGTCTTCCTTGAATGCACCTCAGTCGCTGCTTGGCAAGGATAGAATGGTGGAAATGGCCTGCGCACTTCTTCAGCATGCTAATAATGTCAAGCAAAGCTTTCTGGTTTGACAGACCATCATTTACCACAAGTTGGAGGGTGTGTGCCATGCAACTGAGGTCTGATACTTCAGCAAGTCTCATACCTTTAACCATACCTTGGTTAGTGATGTTTCACCTTGTGATTAATTTTGTTTTTTCTGTGCTGCATGATACAATTCAACACGATGAACTCTTAGATGGGCCCAAAGATTAGACGTATTTTAGGTTTTTGCAGTTATTGATCCCATGCTTACATTGTTTTTGCAAGTGTTGAACAGTGCTGCTGCATTTCCTGGAGAAGGAGAAGAGAAATAGTCCCAGGCCACACTTTTAATTTTTCTATCTCCATCCATCTCCATTGAAACTTGAAAGACACTAAGGAATATAGGCTTAAAAAAATGGCTGGCTGGCACCCTGTGGCCTAGTGGCTGGCACCCTTTGGTGGGTGGCTGACTGACAACCTTTAGTGGGTGGCTGGCTGGCACCCTGTGGTGGGTGGGTGGGTGGGTTGCTGGCTGGCACCCTGTGGTGGGTGGCTGGCTGGCACCCTTTGGTGGCTGGCTGGCTGGCACCCTGTGGTGGGAGGCTGGCTGGCACCCTTTGGTGGGTGGCTGGCTGGCAGCCTGGCACCCTGTGGTGGGTAGGTGGGTGGCTGGCTGGCTGGCTGGCACCCTTTGGTGGCTGGCTGGCACCCTTTGTTGCTGGCTGGCTGCAGTGGTGGCTGATGCTCAAAATTTTTTTTGGGGGGGGGGGGGGGGGCGCAAGCAGAAAAATGTAATAGGGATTGCTTTGCAGCAAAAAACGCTGTAAAAAATTGCGTGACTTTGAGGTCACAAAAGTGTGAAAGGTGCCTTCAGTAATTAAGGCATAGCGTGCCGCCTTTCAATGCACAGGGACCAGCATGCCCCCTTTCAATGCACAGGAACCAGTGTGCCCCCTGTCAATGCACAGGGACCTGTGTGCCCCCTTTCAATGCACAGAGACCAGCGTG